>NC_057796.1:394742584-394749251 GCF_018294505.1 Triticum aestivum
GAGAGAGAGAGGGGCAGGCAGGAGGGGCCACGCGCCCCCTCCCCCTCTGGTCCGAATTGGACTAGGAGAGGGGGGCGGCGCCCCCCTTTTCTTCTCCCTCTACCCCTTCCTTTCCCCCTCCTAGTAGGAGTAGGAAAGAGGGGAGTCCTACTCCTACTAGGAGGAGGACTCCTCCTCCTGGCGCGCCAACAAGGGCCGGCCCGCCTCCCCGTTGCTCCTTTATATATGGGGGCAGGGGGGCACCCCACAGAGACAACAATTGATCTATTGATCTCTTAGCCGTGTGCGGTGCCCCCCTCCACCATATTACACCTCGATAATATCGTAGCGGTGCTTAGGCGAAGCCCTGCGTTGGTAGAACATCATCATCGTCACCACGCCGTCGTGCTGACAAAACTCTCCCTCAACACTCGGCTGGATCGGAGTTCGAGGGACGTCATCGAGCTGAACGTGTGCTGAACTCGGAGGTGCCGTACGTTCGGTACTTGATCGGTCGGATCGTGAAGACGTACGACTACATCAACCGCGTTGTATTAACGCTTCCGCTATCGGTCCACGAGGGTACGTGGACAACACTCTCCCCTCTCGTTGCTATGCATCACCATGATCTTGCGTGTTCGTAGGAAATTTTTTGAAATTACTACGTTCCCCAACAGTGGCATCCGAGCCTGGTTTTATGCGTTGATGTTATGCACGAGTAGAACACAAGTGAGTTGTGGGCGATATAAGTCATACTGCTTACCAGCATGTCATACTTTGGTTCGACGGTATTGTGAGATGAAGCGGCCCGGACCGACATTACGCGTACGCTTACGCGAGACTGGTTTCACCGTTGCGAGCACTCGTTGCTTAAAGGTGACCGGCGGGTGTCTGTCTCTCTCACTTTAGGTTAACCGAGTGTGGCTACGCCCGGTCCTTGCGAAGGTTAAAACAACACCAACTCAACAAACTATCATTGTGGTTTTGATGCGTAGGTAAGAACGGTTCTTGCTAAGCCCGTAGTAGCCACGTAAAACTTGCAACAACAAAGTAGAGGACATCTAACTTGTTTTTGCAGGGCATGTTGTGATGTGATATGGTCAAGACATGATACTGAATTTTATTGTATGAGATGATCATGTTTTGTAACAAAGTTATCGGCAACTGGCAGGAGCCATATGGTTGTCGCTTTATTGTATGCAATGCAATCGCCATGTAATTGTTTTACTTTATCACTAAGCGGTAGCGATAGTCGTAGAAGCAATAAGTTGGCGAGACGACAATGATGCTACGATGGAGATCAAGGTGTCACCCGGATGACGATGGTGATCATGACGGTGCTTCGGAGATGGAGATCACAAGCACAAGATGATGATGGCCATATCATATCACTTATATTGATTGCATGTGATGTTTATCTTTTATGCATCTTATCTTGCTTTGATTGAAGGTAGCATTATAAGATGATCCTTCACTAAATTATCAAAGTATAAGTGTTCTCCCTGAGTATGCACCGTTGCGAAAGTTCTTCGTGCTGAGACACCACGTGATGATCAGGTGTGATAGGCTCTACGTTCAAATACAACGGGTGCAAAACAGTTGCACACGCGGAATACTCAGGTTAAACTTGACGAGCCTAGCATATAACAGATATTGCCTCGGAACACGAAGACCGAAAGGTCGAGCGTGAATCATATAGTAGATATGATCAACATAGTGATGTTCACCGCTGAAACTACTCCATCTCACGTGATGATCGGACATGGTTTAGTTGATATGGATAACGTGATCACTTAGAGGATCAGAGGGATCACTACTAGAAAAAGGGCTATAGATGGGATTGACACTAATGGCGCACCAGACAAGCGGTGCGCCATTAGTATATACTAATGGCGCACCACCTTCTAATACGCCATTAGAGTTGAAACTACTAATGGCGCACCTGGCGCAGGGTGCGCCATTAGTATCAAATTTTTTTTAACTAGTGCGCCTGTCCAAACATACTAATGGCGCATAGTAATGGCGCACCTGGCCCAGGGTGCGCCATTAGTATCAAATTTTTTTTTAACTAGTGCGCCTATCCAAACATACTAATGGCGCATCCAAACACGGTGCGCCATTACTAGTTGTAACTACTAATGGCGCACCTGGCGCAGGGTGCGCCATTAGTATCAAATTTTTTTTAACTAGTGCGCCTGTCAAAACATACTAATGGCGCATCTAGACACAGTGCGCCATTACTAGTTGTAACTAGTAATGGCGCACCTGGCCCAGGGTGCGCCATTAGTATCAAAAATTTTTTTAACTAGTGCGCCTGTCCAAACGTACTAATGGCGCACCACCAGAAGGTGCGCCATTAGTAACCTGGATTACTAATGGCGCATTTGGAGTTGGTGCGCCATTAGTAAGTGGGCAGCAACAAGATATTTTGGACAGCCTCTCCTACCCACACTCACTTTCTCCCCACTTCATTCTCTCCACCTCCTCCTTGTCTCGGGTGCCTCCTCTTTTTCACCTCATTTCCACCATAGATTCATTCAATTTAAGTGGTTAAATTACCTTGTTTTGATAGGTAAGTAAGGGGGGAAGCTATATTTATGTTGTTCTCCCTACAACAATGTGCACATGCACTTTTTATGGCCTAGCTAGATCTATGTATGTTCGTGGTGTTGCAGATGTTTGTAGTGTTGCATATGTGTTTGTGTTTGGAGGTGTACCGGTATTTGGAATGCGATAGTTGCCAATATTTTTCCGGAATGTTGATTCATTTCCGTTTCGGCGAGAATTTTGGCATTAAGCATTCTTTTTGGTCCTATTTTTAGGGAAAGTCATGCCAAATTTTTTCTTGGTTCTAAAATATCGTTTTGCTCTACCCCGCAGGCGACCATGGTCCGTATGATGACCGAAGGCATCGTGAATAGGTGTTTGAGGTCCGCGAAGGCCGAGATGCTTCAAAAGAACGAGACGGAGATAAGATGTCCGTGTCGAAGATGCAAGCTGAAGAGCCTTATTGCAGACCCGGAATCCTGGCAGGTGCGGGACCACCTGCTCTTGCGTGGTTTCATGGATGGCTATCGGGGGCAAGGTGATGAAGATGACTACGAAGTCGTCCATGGGGGCCGGGCAAGAAATGAGGAAGGGCAGCAAGACAACCACCGCGGCTCGGGCGGGCGAGAAGACGAAGAATCCCCAGGAGATGATCACGACGGTGATGCTGTACACAGTCATCATGTAGAAGATGCTGGACATGATGATGAGGAAGATGCCGGAGCCGACGACGGGCATGATCATGAAGATGATGATGCCGGCGGAGCAGACGACGCTGGACCATCGATGGGCTGGGTGCAGGACCCTCATATTCAAGAGCTGCTTCTCAAGCAGACGGATAACGCAAGAGCTGCCGCCCGAGAGAAAGCCAAGATGGATCAACTTGAGTTAGATGCGGTTACTCCATTGTATGAAGGATGCAGGCCCGAGGATACCCGCCTGAAAGTAACGCTCATGGCTCTGGAGATGAAGGTAAAACACAAAATGACCGACGCATGCTTCGACGAGAACATGTCATTCTGGCACGAACGTCTTCCCAAGGGGAACAAGTGCCCGACCAGTTTGGAGGAGGCGAAGAAAATCGTGTGTCCTCTGGATTTACCGCACGTGAAATACCATGTGTGCATGAACAATTGCATCATTTATCGGGACGAGCACGCGGAGTCTACCATATGTCCGGTGTGCGGCGTCACTCGATACAATTAGAGGAAGAAAGCTCCTCGAAAAGTGGTGTGGTACTTTCAGATCACTCCTCGTCTGCAGCGGTATTTCGCGGACCCTAAGGTAGCAAAGCTCCTGCGTTGGCACGCGGATAGGGAGGAGAAGAAGCGAGAAGATGACGCAAATGATCCGGAGATAGATAAAAAAGACAAGATGCTGAGTCACCCTAAGGATGCGAACCAGTGGCAAGCGTTGAACTTCGAAGACCTAGAATTTGGGAACGATCCAAGGAACATCGTGCTAGGCGCGAGCACCGATGGAGTCAATCCATTTGGCAGCCAGAGAAACACACATAGCACCTGGCCTGTGTTTGTGTGGATGTACAACCTTCCCCCCTGGTTGTGCATGAAGAGGAAGTACATTCACATGAGTATGCTAATTGAAGGACCGAAACAACCAGGGAACGACATCAATCTGTATCTGGGGATGCTGAAAGAGGAGCTTGACACGCTGTGGAAAATGCCAGCCAATACGTGGGACGCCGCAGAGAAAGAATATTTCCCTATGAGAGCCGCGCTGCTCACGACGGTGCACGACTATCTCGGTTACGGATATGTCGCGGGGCAGGTGGTCCACGGATTTTCTGGATGCCTCAGGTGCATGGATGACACAACGTATCGCCAGCTAGATAGAGATTCCGAGTCTTCGAAAACCGTGTTCATGGGACATCGAAGGTGGCTTCGCGACGATGACCCGTGGAGAAAACGCAAGGATCTATTCGATGGTGAAACCGAACCCCGAGGACGCCCGCGTACGAGGAGCGGCGAGGAAATAGACGAGCTGTTGAAAAATTGGAAAGACTGCCCACTGCCGGGAAAGAAGCAAAAGGCGCCACAGCCGGGAAAGAAGCGAAAGGCGCCAGAGCCGCTGCTGAAGGTATGGAAAACGAGGTCTGTTTTCTGGGACTTGCCGTACTGGAAGATCCACCGTGTGCCTCACAGCCTTGATGTCATGCATATCACGAAGAACGTGTGCGAGAGTCTGCTTGGTACCCTGCTCAACATGCCAGAGAGGACCAAACATGGGCCGAAAGCAAGGGCAGACTTGAAATCAATGGGCATCAGGCAGGAGCTTCACGCTATATATGATGATGCTGATGATGAGGCGAAGCAGGACACGGAAAGTCGTCGCAAAGGCAAAAAGGCCAAGAAGACCGGAAATGACTACCCTCCCGCGTGCTTCACTCTAAGTCAGGAGGAGATCGAGCAGTTTTTCACCTGCCTCATAGGAGTAAAACTTCCTTACGGTTACGCGGGGAAGATAAGCAGATACCTAGACCTAGCGAAGCTGAAGTTCAGCGGGATGAAGTCTCACGACTGTCACGTGCTGATGACGCAGATACTTCCAGTTGCAATCCGTGGGATCATGGACGCGCACGTCCGTGAAACGCTATTTGGCCTATGCAACTTTTTCGACGTCATCTCTCGGAAGTCTGTTGGCGTGAGGCAACTCAGAAGGCTACAGGAAGAGATCGTGGTGATACTATGCGAGCTTGAGATGTACTTCCCGCCCGCATTCTTTGACGTTATGGTGCATCTGCTGGTCCATATCATGGACGATATCATCCAACTCGGGCCGACGTTCCTGCACAGCATGATGCCATTCGAAAGGATGAATGGTGTCATCAAAGGATGCGTTCGCAACATGTCACGTCCAGAGGGAAGCATAGCCAGGGGCTTTCTGACCGAAGAGTGCATCTCCTACTGCACGAATTATCTAGGCATCGAGAACCCCGTTGGTCTGCCCATCAACAAGCACCTCGGCAGGCTCGCTGGATGGGGTCACCGTGAGGGTCGCCGCGAAATGCATGTCGACTTCGAGGGTCGACTCGCCGACTTTGAAAGAGCAAACCTAGTCGCGCTACAACACATAGACGTGGTCGATCCTTGGGTGGTAGAGCACAAAACCTTTATTAATAAGACGTACAATGACCGAGGCCAACAGAGGATGGACGGAGATATACTCAAAGAGCACAACTCATGTTTCACGCGTTGGTTCAAGCAGAAGCTTCTGTCGTACCCTTTACATGAGGATTCTTCCGCAGAAGAACAACTCATATTCGCCTTGTCACAGGGCACTGAGCACAACCTGATGACCTATGAGGCGTACGATATCAACGGCTACACATTCTACACCGAGGCCAAGGACATGAAGAGCGATGGTTATCAGAACTCCGGGGTAACGATGGAATCCTACACCGGTAACGACAAGGACAGATACTATGAAAGGATCGAGGAGATCTGGGAGCTGAGCTACGCTGGAGAGAAGGTCCCGATGTTCCGTGTTAGATGGGCCAAGAGCGTCCTTAAAGAAGACCGGTATTTCACCACCATGGTTATACCCGAAGCCAAATCCAAGACTGCAGGCGCAAACGTCACCGCGAAAAATGAGCCATGGGTACTGGCTTCCCAAGTGGACCAATGCTTCTTCATTACCGACCCGTCAAAGCCCAGTCGTGTTGTCGTGAGGAGAGGCAAAAGGAAGATCATCGGAATGGATGGAGTAGCCAATGAGCAAGACTTCGACAAGTACGGCGACCCGAGAATCGAACATGACGACGATGATGAAGTAGCAGCATACACCACAAGAAGAAGCAGGACCACCCTACCTAAAGGACATCCGTTCCACAGAAGAACTCCATTTGCGAAAAAGAAGGGCAAGAAGATTGTGAACAGATAGCTAGCTAAGATCGATTGTATTTAAATCGTAGCCTTCATTTCTCGATTGTATTTCATGGGCACTTTTTGAACTATCATGAATATTTTTAAATTTCATGGACACTCGATCTCGATCGCTATCCCACCTCGCCAGATCCGGTCCCCCTCGCCGCCGAGCACCCCCCGGTCCAACGGTCCCCCTCGCCGCAGAGCACCCCCCGGTCCACCGGCCCCCCGCACCCCGCGCACCCTCCCCCGCTCCA
>NC_057796.1:394749261-394749785 GCF_018294505.1 Triticum aestivum
CCGCTCCACCGGCATTACTGTTTGATGATATTTTTTAAAAAATTATTACTGTCTTATAAAAAATATTACTGTTATGATTTAAATAAGTTTGAACATATTTAAACACAAATAAGTATCAAACAGCATTTTAAATGCATAAAAAAATTGTGGAGCCTGGGAATCGAACCCAGGACCTCTTGGTGTGAGAACTAGCTGCTGACCAGTCGAGCTAGTAGAGAAGACTTGACATGTATCAGGTCAGGTGGTAGATAACTATTGGCTCGAGCAGAAAAAAAAAATACTAATGGCGCACCAGGGTGAGGTGCGCCATTAGCATGTATGTACTTATGGCGCACCAAGGGGTGGTGCGCCATTAGTATTGTGCGCCCCTACTTCGTACCGCGATCCCCTCTCTCTCCCTCGCCCTCGCCCGCGATCCCCTTCCCCGATCTCCTCTCCCGACGCCACCGTCGCCCCGCCCCGACACCACCGTCGCCCCGCCGCCCTCGACGCCACCGTCGGCCTGCCGCCCCAGCGCCGCCCTG
>NC_057796.1:394749795-394765991 GCF_018294505.1 Triticum aestivum
ACTGTTTGATGATATTTTTTAAAAAATTATTACTGTCTTATAAAAAATATTACTGTTATGATTTAAATAAGTTTGAACATATTTAAACACAAATAAATATCAAACAGCATTTTAAATGCATAAAAAAAATTGTGGAGCCTGGGAATCGAACCCAGGACCTCCTGGTGTGAGAACTGGCTGCTGACCAGTCGAGCTAGTAGAGGGAACTTGGTGTGGATCAGGTCAGGTGGAAGATAACCTGTTGGCTCAAGCAGAAATAAAAAAAAATACTAATGGCGCACCAGGGTGACGTGCGCCATTAGTATGGATGTACTTATGGCGCACCGAGGGGTGGTGCGCCATTAGTATTGTGCCCTCGCCCTCGATCCCCTTCCCCTCTCCTATCCCCGGCCCAAACCTATCCCCTCTCTCTCCCTCGCCCTCGCCCTTGATCCCCTTCCCCTCTCCTCTCCCGACGCCGCTGCCCCGCCGCCTCGACGCCGCCCCGTCGTCCTCGTCTCCGCCCGACGCCCCGACGCCGCGACGCCGCCCTCTCCTCTCCCGACGCCGCCGCCCCGTCATCCTCGTCTCCTCGGCGCCGCTCTCCTCGTCTCCTCGGAGCACCACCACCACCCGGACCTCGTCGCCTCCCGGACCTCGTCGCACCACCACCAACATCCACAGTGTCGACGTCTTCGTCCCCGACGACGCCCCCGTCTTCTACGCCCGCAGGTACCCCATCCAAATCACCCCCGCCTCCATTTCCCACCTATCCCTCTCTGCTCCTCCCTCCTTGACCTCTCCCTCTCTAATTCTTCCTAGGGTTTATCTTGGGTTTATAAAGTTGGTAGTTCTGTCATAAGATTTCGTTGAGGATCGCCATGAGAAATAATTCAAACTGAATGTATTGTCAGTGTGTTAACTGAATTTTCGCACTGCATTTTTGTAACTAGGGTTTATCTTGGGTAGGACCAGGAGATGTCTAGGGACAATATTTTGGCCATATGGTTAGCAATGTGAAGGGAATATGAGAGATTAATTCAAACTAAATGTATGTTTGTAACTGAATTTTTTTGACAGTGTGTTAACTGAATTTTCGCACAACAGTGATCTGAATGTCACTGCATTTTCAACACATGGACTGTAGATAGTTCTAGTGCAGCCTAAAATTAGCAATGCTAGTACCCCTAAATCTGCTCTATTCAAATCCGTAATGGCAATGCTAGTACTATTTGGAGTGGTCCTTGGTGTGCAAACTGACAGTCTATATATGACAATCTCATCATGCTAGACACTTCCTTTAGTTTCCCTGCTTTGATAAAAGATCACTAGATTAATGACACTGAAGCTAGGAATATTAACCACTATTATTTACCCTTCCTAGACATGCTGTCTTGCCCTTAACTATGAAGATAATTAAAAAAGCTGGGACAGGGAAAACAAACCGGTTTGTCCTCAAGGACCAGTGCTTATTTGTATAGCACAAATGCTTAGTTACGCACCTCTGCTACGGAAACAAGCGCCGGTACTTAAGCTTAAACATGTTTATTTTTACAAGCACCACTCTAAGCATATTGCATTGTACACACGGCGTAAGACAAGCGGAATTAAATAAAATCTGGTGTTCAAACAAAGTCAAAAAATCAGATGTTTCATCTAGCAGAATTAAAATTTAAAGCGCATCAACCTTGCACACTAAAATAAAGTGCACAGAAGTAAGCTCATCTGTTTCATTGTTTCATACAGGAAGTAGGTGACACAGGAGGCTGCAGCAATTCATTTTCATTGTTTAGGCAAGATGGCATGTTGTATAAATTATTACGGCATAGTTGCAACTGTTGCTGCAGTCCAACAGAAGATACACAGATTTAGGGACCACTACAATAAGAAAGACCAACACAGGCTCATGCCCAGTGCAACCTAAAATTAGCACCTTCTGTTTAGATGTTTATATTTACAACTTCTTTTGTTAACATAGTAACAGCCAGACTTACCAATCCAGCTGATATATTGAATATGACTACGTGGACTTCACTTTGTCACTTGTCAGACTTCTGCATCCAATGAATTGGGGCTTTCTGATATTTTTTTATAAAATGGCATTCTTTTTAGAGTTTCAGCTTTTATAAAATGGAAATTAGGGTAGTAGCAAAAACAGTAGCAACTTAAATAAACAGTACCAAAAAAATTAGGTATAAAAACAGTAGAAAATAAAAAATATTAGCAAATATAGCTAGGGTAATTTTGTTTAGGTATAAAAAACAGTAGCAATTTTAAAAGAATAGTGGCAATTTTAAAAACAGTAGCAAAAAAATTAGGTATAAAAACAGTAGCAAATAAAAAAAGAGTAGCAAATATAGCTAGGGAAATTTTGTTTAGGTATAAAAACAGTAGCAAATAAAAAAAGCAGTAGCAAATTAAAAAAACAGTAGCAAAAAATTAGGTATAAAAACAGTAGCAAATATAGCTAGGGCAATTTTGTTTAGGTATAAAAAACAGTAGCTACAATTTGTAAAAAGCATGAGCAACTGAAAAATCATCCTGAAATATAGCTAGGACAAACTTCAGTCTTTTTTTTGTTTGAAACAGAAACTACAGTAGTAAATATTTCCTGAAGTAAATATTTTCAGTCATTACAAATATGATGATGCACCCTCAGGTTTGTCAGGTTCAGCTAAGAAAAACAAACACATGTAAAAGCGACAAGGATGGCTCTCAGCCAAACCAAAGCAAGCTATCCATGTAAGATGTTGTGATGGAGGCTTGTAGTGTCTCATGTTGCTTGTAGTGTTTTGTCCAAAATGTTGAATGATACTGCTTGGAGATGCATATATTGTTTCACCTCTTCACATGCCAATGTATTTTCCATGTTGTGATGGAGGCCTTTTTTGCATTGTCCACCCGAGAGGCCCTTGAGTTTGCCGGAATGTCGATTAACTTCCGTTCTGGCAAATTCGGGTACTCCATATGTCCTATTTTCAGCAAAGGTCATGCTGAAATTTTCCGTGAATTTTAGCATGACTTTGCTAAAAATAGGACATATGGGGTACTTGTGACTAATGCATGGGCCGGGGTATCTTAGTAGTTAATTAAGTAGGATCAAGTGCCCCGGCGTACTTGTGACTAATGCATGGCTTTTAGGGTGCCTCGGTGTCGATAAAAACCGAAATGATGAAAGCTTAGGCTTTTAGGGTGCCTCGGCGTCGAAAAACCCTCAATGATAAAAGCTTAGCTTTTAGGATGCCTCAGTGTCGACAAACCCTAAATGATGAGACCATGATCTTGTTCCTTGACAATAACCAACTTTTTGACCAAACTTTGTTCCTATTTAGAGAGAAACATGGCCAACAACGATGAGGCCGGGGGTTCGAGCGTCAAGCCATTCTGGAAGCTGTCCCAGGAGATGGAGGAACAACCTCACTTGTATGAGGACGCCGCCTTCCCCACCGGTCCTGAGACCACTGATGGTACCGCCGAGGATGACCCCACTGATGCCACCACTGATGGTGCCGCCGAGGATGCCACCACTGATGGTGCCGCCGAGGATGCCACCACTGATGGTGCCGCCGAGGATGCCACCACTGATGATGGCGGCGCACGCACAGATGGCAGCCAACCAAAGAGGCAACGGAAGGACCGGCGCCCGACCGTGCTCCGCACCCTCAAGGAGGAAGTTACTGAAGTGGACTCCGACGGGAATCCAACGGCGCCCGAACGAATAGTCAAGGGGTACTCGCTTCAGCTCGGGTGCATTCTCCGGAGCACCGTCTCGATCGACACCGAGAACCTGAGGCATCCTGACCGAGGGAATTTGCGCAACCTCCTCTTCACGAAGCTGCACGAACGATACAAGTTCCCCGCTGAATTTGAAAACACAAGCCTCAAAGGGAATAAAGTGAACAATGCTGCCCTCACGAAGACGAGCAAGGCCCTGTCAACTTGGAAAAGCAATGTGAAGAGAATGATCGAGAAAGGTGAGAGTTATGAGAAGATCAAGGAGAAAAATCCTTCGATCACCGAAGATGACTACAACGACTTCAAGATCAATTGCTCGAGCACCGCAAACTCCGAATCAAGTAAGTGGGGGAAAGAAATGCGGGAGCTGAACTTAGGGGAACACACACTCGGTCCCGGCGGTTACAGAGTGGCGGAGCCTATATGGGACAAGGAGGAGGTGGACCGTGCCGAGCAAGGCCTACCGCCCCTCTTCGATAAATACGGTGACAAGCAGACCAGGAACTTTGTCAGGGCCCGTACAAGAAGGACCCGAAAACAAAGGAGCTTACCACGGATCCGAAGACCAGGGCGCTTGAGCTTGTTCTGGTAAGGAATACACCCCCTTGTAATTAGCTCCATATGGTTGCATTCTAATTAATGAAGCCAAATTTCTAAATGGTTCACATTCCTTCCGCAGGCGACTGAAAGCAGTAGCGCGGGGTCGACTAAGAGCAACCCTTGGGACACCACTCTAAATAGGGCGTTGAATGTAATGAAGAACAAGGATAAGCTCAGTAAGCCGACGTCAGCTGGTCGTGTGGCCGGCAAAGGCTTGTCGACAAAATGGTCGTCATACTATGACACTGCTGGGCGAAAGGAGAAAAAGACCAGCTCGGAAAGCCAGGCGCGCGAGGTTCAAGAACTCAGGGCACAGGTGGCGCGGATTCCGGAGATTGTCCAAGAGCAAGTGCAACAACAACTCGGAGCGACGATCACCGCCATTGTGCCTACCTTGATCCAGGGGATTAGTGCGTGGATTGCGGGCGGCCAACAGGGGCCGCCCCCGATTCCTAGCTTCACGGCCAGCAACTCGCAGAACGCGATGGCGGGGCCATTGGTGTCTCCGGCGGAGGCGGCATTGGTGTCTCCGACGCCAGCACGGGAGCTTAATGCACCCGGGTGTACGCCGGCCGGCACCTCTGCAGCAAGCGGCCCCTCCGTCAACTGCACGCCCGCCGTTGGCGGTGCCTCGACATTAGCCGAGCTCGACGCCATCATCACGGTAACTAATTAAGCCTCTCTTGGCCGAGGACTTCATCTCCTTGCCTTTGACTGGGCATCCCTAACGCCCTACATGTTTTCGCAGAGCGCCGCCGACGTTCCGTGCACTCTCCTGCACTTCGTGAACAACGAGTTGGTCGATGTCGCCAAGGGCAAAATCGTTCAACCGGGCAACCCCTTGTTCCACGGTACCCAGATGCCACCCAACTTGTTTAGGGTTCAACTGGTTCGGGTGCTGCCAGGCTGCGACGAGGTGTTACCTCCGATTCGACCCATCGGGGCCGACGATGATGACGTGATGAACCTCAGCGCCTGCCTGAGCTGGCCCCTGCTTTGGCCGAAGAGCCAGATTCGTTTGGGGGCAGGGGACACCACCCCAAAGACAACACCGCCAGTCGTGCCGGCGCCAAGTCGGCCCCATGGCAAGACCGCCGCAACGGTGCCGGACATCCCTATGCCACTGGATCCAAACATGCATATGGCACAGGATCAGAACGACGACAACGACGATACATTTGCCAACGTCGATCAGTACTTTGCCGATCATGGGGACGGTGGCGACTTCATGGGGCCTCCTTCTCAAGAACCCAACCCAACAAAAGACGTGTGCGATCTAGCTGGTACCGCGGAGAAGCCAAGTTGCAACAGGCGTCGTCTGCAGTTCAGCTCTCAGGAGAGGCCTCCAGCTGCCGACTTCACCGAGCCTCAGATAGGCGAGGTGCGAAATATGATCAGCCCCAACACACTCAAGAAGGCGGTCTGTGAGCAGAACTCGGTCCCATTACAGGAGATCAAGAAGAAGGCACGCAAAAGAAAGACTAACAAGGGTGCGGGCCAGCCGGCACCGAGTACGATCCGTGCTCAGGACGGGCCACCTTCAACTGCGGATATCTCGAGGAGGGTGCATGTGGCGGGTAGGCCGATGCTACCGAGAAATATGCTCGATGCTGCAACCGGTGCTATGCGGAGTCTGCATGACAGTGTTCTTTCTTTGGAGAAGCGGCGTCTCTGAGAGAAGGATGTGGCATACCCGGTTTTCGCGGCCAAGGTGCAAGAGGGCAAGGGCTTTGTGGATAACTCCATCGGGGGTACGATCGTCCTGCGGTTTGATGACATCCACGCTATGTTGAACCTTCATCCGCTACACTACACCATCGTTCGGCTATTTTCGCTGAGTATGGCGATGCGGATCATTCGCGACAAGACCCCGGACATCGTGATAGTCGACCCCTTCTACATGCGTGCCAAGATCTTGGGCAGCGCTGGGGACCGGCAAGTCGCGAGTTCTTACCTCGAAGGCGTCATTCTGGCAAACCAAGATAAGGACAACTTCCTCGTGCCTTACTTTCCCGAGTAAGTCCTCCCCTCAACCGCCCCGTAACATATGAATTCTTAGATTTCGATCGTTTTTCTTTTAACATTCCGTGTTTTCTGCAGTGACACACATTGCACGCTCATCCTCCTAAGCCCCAAATATTCCATGGCCACGTATTTCGACCCGGACCGTCAGTCGAACGTAGACTACACAAATGTCAAGAAGGTTCTTGATGATGTTCTCCCCGGCTACGTCAAATCTGGAGGCACCTTCACCAGGCCTATTCATAAGTACGGCAAGCACGTGTTCTCCCACAATACGACGTTCTGCTGCGTCAAGCAGCCGCCTGGCCGTCAGAAGGGTGCCTACTACGCCATCCATCACATGCGAGCGATCGTACGGGACCATCATCAACTACTGCTACCGAGTAGACTCAAAGATTGGGCCGCGACCGTGTCGGCAATCCAGGACACGGACATCAGACAAGAATTCTTTCGCATCCAGTCGGAGTTTGCGGAAATCATCCATCAAGATGTCCTTCGTACCTCGGGGCAGTTCTACCTCAGAAATCAACCGTCCAACAGTGACATCGACACAATCCTACAAATGCAGGCTGACAACGCCCGTTGTTTCATGACTCCCACGATAGACGGCGGCTTCATCCACGCTCCGGTCCCTTGAGTCGAGTCGAAAGCAGTGATGCTGTGTCTAGTTCTGAAACATCGATTGGCTCATGTTGTAATTAAACTTTAATGAACTTGTAGTATGTCTCTTTGGTTTCGAGAGTCCTTCAACTTAGATGTAATCGACGCTATTAATGTCTTGCTTTTCTCTTCCGATCGTTCTGTTGCATACTTATATATTGCTTATGTATTGTCTGTGAATTGGTACTAACATTTTGTTTGGCTACTGCATAGCGATGCCGTGGTATGTCGTGTACAAGGGTAAGGTTCCCGGAGTCTACGACGACTGGGAGGAGTGTCGGAGACAGGTTCACCGATTCAGCGGTAACAGTTACAAAGGGTACGCCACTAGGGCCGAGGCCGAATCTTGATACGCCCGCTATCTAGCGGGAGAGGGGAGGGAGCGTTGTAGGAACCGGATGAAGACGAGTTTCATCATGATGACCGCAGCTCTCTTCTATGTGATGGTAGTTTAGATGATCGATATCGACTTGTAATGTGAAGACAAACTCGCGGTCTCGAGACTTGTAATATAATGTTCTATCTTTGTTCGGTCTTTTCAATTCGGAGACTAATATGATGAATTGTATTCGGAGACTAAAATGATGAATTGTATTCAGAGACTAATCTTCTATTGTATTCGATGAATCTGTTGTTGATGTGTGCTGTCTATATTTTGTCCAATTATACATTTTGTAACCTGTGCAAAAAACAGAAAATTAAAAAAAACCTAATATTCATACTAATGGCACATCACATCATAGTGCGCCATTAGTATGCCAAAGGATACTAATGGCGCATCACTAAACAGTGCGCCATTAGTATGCCGAAGTTACTAATGGCGCATCCTGTTGTTGTGCGCCATTAGTATGCCAAAGCACCTGGGTATACATGGCCCCCTGGAAGGCATACTAATGGCGCACTGTTGTATATACTAATGGCGCATCTGGGGTGCGCCATTAGTATACCAGATACTAATGGCGCACCAGTGGTGCGCCATTAGTAAAATATACTAATGGCGTGCTACTAATGGCGCACCACTAATGCGCCATTAATGGCCAAATTAGGTGCGTCATTAGTAGGCCTTTCCTAGTAGTGGATGTCTATCTAAGTGGGAGTTCTTAAATAATATGATTAATTGAACTTGAATTTTCATGAACTTAGTACCTGATAGTATTTTTCTTGTCTATGTTAATTGTAGATAGATGGCCTGTGCTGTTGTTCCATTGAATTTTAATGCGTTCCTTGAGAAAGCAAAGTTGAAAGATGATGGTAGCAATTACATGGACTGGGTCCGTAACTTGAGGATTATCCTCATTGCTGCACAGAAGAATTACGTCCTGGAAGCACCGCTGGGTGCTAGGCCTGCTGCAGGAGCAACACCAGATGTTATGAACGTCTGGCAGAGCAAAGCTGATGACTACTCAATAGTTCAGTGTGCCATGCTTTACGGCTTAGAACCGGGTCTTCAACGACGTTTTGAACGTCATGGAGCATATGAGATGTTCCAGGAGTTGAAGTTAATATTTCAAGCAAATGCCCGGATTGAGAGATATGAAATCTCCAATAAGTTCTACAGCTGCAAGATGGAAGAGAATAGTTCTGTTAGTGAGCATATACTCAAAATGTCTGGGTATAACAATCACTTGATTCAACTGGGAGTTAATCTTCCGGATGATAGCGTCATTGACAGAATTCTTCAATCACTGCCACCAAGCTACAAGAGCTTCGTGATGAACTATAATATGCAAGGGATGGATAAGACGATTCCCGAGCTCTTCGCAATGCTAAAGGCTGCGGAGGTAGAAATCAAAAAGGAGCATCAAGTGTTGATGGTCAATAAGACCACTAGTTTCAAGAAAAAGGGTAAAGGGAAGAAGAAGGGGAACTTCAAGAAGAACAGCAAACAAGTTGCTGCTCAGGAGAAGAAACCCAAGTCTGGACCTAAACCTGAGACTGAGTGCTTCTACTGCAAGCAGACTGGTCACTTGAAGCGGAACTGCCCCAAGTATTTGGCGGATAAGAAGGATGGCAAGATGAACAAAGGTATATGTGATATACATGTTATTGATGTGTACCTTACTAATGCTCGCAGTAGCACCTGGGTATTTGATACTGGTTCTGTTGCTAATATTTGCAACTCGAAACAGGGGCTACAGATTAAGCGAAGATTGGCTAAGGACGAGGTGACGATGCGCGTGGGAAATGGTTCCAAAGTCGATGTGATCGATCGCGGTCGGCACGCTACCTCTACATCTACCTTCGGGATTAGTTTTAGACCTAAATAATTGTTATTTGGTGCCAGCGTTAAGCATGAACATTATATCTGGATCTTGTTTGATGCGAGACGGTTATTCATTTAAATCAGAGAATAATGGTAGTTCTATTTATATGAGTAATATCTTTTATGGTCATGCACCCTTGAAGAGTGGTCTATTTTTGTTGAATCTCGATAGTAGTGATACACATATTCATAATATTGAAGCGAAAAGATGCAGAGTTGATAATGATAGTGCAACTTATTTGTGGCACTGCCGTTTAGGTCATATCGGTGTAAAGCGCATGAAGAAACTCCATACTGATGGACTTTTGGAACCACTTGATTATGAATCACTTGGTACTTGCGAACCGTGCCTCATGGGCAAGATGACTAAAACACCGTTCTCCGGAACTATGGAGAGAGCAACAGATTTGTTGGAAATCATACATACAGATGTATGTGGTCCGATGAATATTGAGGCTCGTGGTGGATATCGTTATTTTCTCACCTTTACAGATGATTTGAGCAGATATGGGTATATCTACTTAATGAAACATAAGTCTGAAACATTTGAAAGGTTCAAAGAATTTCAGAGTGAAGTTGAAAATCATCGTAACAAGAAAATAAAGTTTCTACGATCAGATCGTGGAGGAGAATATTTGAGTTACGAGTTTGGTCTACATTTGAAACAATGCGGAATAGTTTCGCAACTCACGCCACCCGGAACACCACAACGTAATGGTGTGTCCGAACGCCGTAATCGTACTTTACTAGATATGGTGCGATCTATGATGTCTCTTACTGATTTACGGCTATCGTTTTGGGGTTATGCTTTAGAGATGGCTGCATTCACGTTAAATAGGGCACCATCAAAATCCGTTGAGACGACGCCTTATGAACTGTGGTTTGGCAAGAAACCAAAGTTGTCGTTTCTTAAAGTTTGGGGCTGCGATGCTTATGTGAAAAAACTTCAACCTGATAAGCTCGAACCCAAATCGGAGAAATATGTCTTCATAGGATACCCAAAGGAGACTGTTGGGTACACCTTCTATCACAGATCCGAAGGCCAAACTTTTGTTGCTAAATTCGGAAATTTTCTAGAGAAGGAGTTTCTCTCGAAAGAAGTGAGTGGGAGGAAAGTAGAACTTGATGAGGTAACTGTACTTGCTCCCTTATTGGAAAGTAGTTCATCACAGAAACCAGTTTCTGCGATACCTACGCCAATTAGTGAGGAAGTTAATGATGATGATCATGAAACTTCAGATCAAGTTATTACTGAACCTCGTAGATCAACCAGAGTAAGATCCGCACCAGAGAGGTACGGTAATCCTGTTCTGGAGGTTATGTTACTAGACCATGACGAACCTACGAACTATGAAGAAGCGATGGTGAGCCCAGATTCCGCAAAATGGCTTGAGGCCATGAAATCCGAGATGGGATCCATGTATGAGAACAAAGTATGGACTTTGGTTGACTTGCCCGATGATCGGCAAGCCATTGAAAATAAATGGATCTTCAAGAAGAAGACTGACGCTGACGGTAATGTTACTGTCTATAAAGCTCGACTTATTGCGAAAGGTTTTCGAAAAGTTCAAGGGATTGACTATGATGAGACCTTCTCACCCGTAGCGATGCTTAAGTCTGTCCAAATCATGTTAGCAATTGCCGCATTTTATGATTATGAAATTTGCCAAATGGATGTCAAAACTGCATTCCTGAATGGATTTCTGGAAGAAGAGTTGTATATGATGCAACCGGAAGGTTTTGTCGATCCAAAGAAAGCTAACAAAGTGTGCAAGCTCCAGCGATCCAAAGAAAGCTAACAAAGCTAATAAAGGGATACTTGAATAAGAGTTTTTCAATGAAAGACCTCGGTGAAGCTGCGTATATATTGGGCATCAAGATTTATAGAGATAGATCAAGACGCTTAATTGGACTTTCACAAAGCACATACCTTGACAAAGTTTTGAAAAAGTTCAAAATGGATCAAGCAAAGAAAGGGTTCTTGCCTGTGTTACAAGGTGTGAAATTGAGTAAGACTCAATGCCCGACCACTGCAGAAGATAGAGAGAAGATGAAAGATGTTCCCTATGCTTCAGCCATAGGCTCTATCATGTATGCAATGCTGTGTACCAGACCTGATGTATGCCTTGCTATAAGTCTAGCAGGAAGGTACCAAAGTAATCCAGGAGTGGATCACTGGACAGCGGTCAAGAACATCCTGAAATACCTGATAAGGACTAAGGATATGTTTCTCGTTTATGGAGGTGACAAAGAGCTCATCGTAAATGGTTACGTCGATCCAAGCTTTGACACTGATCCGGATGATTCTAAATCGCAAACCGGATACGTGTTTACATTGAACGGTGGAGCTGTCAGTTGGTGCAGTTCTAAACAAAGCGTCGTGGCGGGATCTACGTGTGAAGCGGAGTACATAGCTGCTTCGGAAGCAGCAAATGAAGGAGTCTGGATGAAGGAGTTCATATCCGATCTAGGTGTCATACCTAGTGCATCGGGTCCAATGAAAATCTTTTGTGACAATACTCGTGCAATTGCCTTAGCAAAGGAATCCAGATTTCACAAGAGAACCAAGCACATCAAAAGACGCTTCAATTCCATCCGGGATTTAGTCCAGGTGGGAGACATAGAAATTTTCAAGGTATATACGGATCTGAATGTTGCAGACCCATTGACTAAGCCTCTTCCACGAGCAAAACATGATCAGCACCAAGGCTCCATGGGTGTAAGAATCATTACTGTGTAATCTAGATTATTGACTCTAGTGCAAGTGGGAGACTGAAGGAAATATGCCCTAGAGGCAATAATAAAGTTATTATTTATTTCCTTATTTCATGATAAATGTTTATTATTCAAGCTAGAATTGTATTAACCGGAAACATAATACTTGTGTGAATACATAGACAAACAGAGTGTCACTAGTATGCCTCTACTTGACTAGCTCGTTGATCAAAGATGGTTATGTTTCCTAGCCATAGACATGAGTTGTCATTTGATTAACGGGATCACATTATTAGGAGAATGATGTGATTGACTTGACCCATTCCGTTAGCTTAGCACTTGATCGTTTAGTATGTTGCTATTGCTTATTCATGACTTATACATGTTCCTATGACTATGAGATTATGCAACTCCCGTTTACCGGAGGAACACTTTGTGTGCTACCAAACATCACAACGTAACTGGGTGATTATAAAGGTGCTCTACAGGTGTCTCCGAAGGTACTTGTTGGGTTGGCGTATTTCGAGTTAGGATTTGTCACTCCGATTGTCGGAGAGGTATCTCTGGGCCCTCTTGGTAATGCACAGCACTTAAGCCTTGCAAGCATTGCAACTAAAGAGTTTGTTGCAAGATGATGTATTATGGAACAAGTAAAGAGACTTGTCGGTAACGAGATTGAACTAGGTATTGAGATACCGACGATCGAATCTCGGGCAAGTAACATACCGATGACAAAGGGAACAACGTATGTTGTTATGCGGTCTGACCGATAAAGATCTTCGTAGACTATGTGGGAACCAATATGAGCATCTAGGTTCCGCCATTGGTTATTGACCGGAGACGTGTCTCGGTCATGTCTACATAGTTCTCGAACCCGTAGGGTCCGCACGCTTAACGTTACGATGACAGTTATTTTATGAGTTTATATGTTTTGATGTACCGAAGGTTGTTCGGAGTCCCGGATATGATCACGGACATGACGAGGAGTCTCGAAATGGTCGAGACATAAAGATTGATATATTGGACGACTATATTCGGACACCGGAAGTGTTCCGGGTGATTTCGGAGAAAACCGGAGTGCCGGAGGGTTACCGGAACCCCCCGGGAGAAGTAATGGGCCTTATGGGCCTTAGTGGAGAGAGAGAGGGGCAGGCAGGAGGGGCCGCTCGCCCCCTCCCCCTCTGGTCCGAATTGGACTAGGAGAGGGGGGCGGCGCCCCCCTTTCCTTCTCCCTCTCCCCCTTCCTTTCCCCCTCCTAGTAGGAGTAGGAAAGAGGGGAGTCCTACTCCTACTAGGAGGAGGACTCCTCCTCCTGGCCGGCCTCCCCCTTGCTCCTTTATATACGGGGGCAGGGGGGCACCCCACAGAGACAACAATTGATCTATTGATCTCTTAGCCGTGTGCGGTGCCCCCCTCCACCATATTACACCTCGATAATATCGTAGCGGTGCTTAGGCGAAGCCCTGCGTCGGTAGAACATCATCATCGTCACCACGCCGTCGTGCTGACAAAACTCTCCCTCAACACTCGGCTGGATCGGAGTTCGAGGGACGTCATCGAGCTGAACGTGTGGTGAACTCGGAGGTGCCGTGCGTTCGGTACTTGATCGGTCGGATCGTGAAGACGTACGACTACATCAACCGCGTTGTGTTAACGCCTCCGCTATCGGTCTACGAGGGTACGTGGACTACACTCTCCCCTCTCGTTGCTATGCATCACCATGATCTTGCGTGTTCGTAGGAATTTTTTTGAAATTACTACGTTCCCCTACATACATTACAATTTCACCTGTTGTAGTTAGAACTTCACAATTCAAAATCTACATTTTGACTTGCTTGTTTCACAAAAGATTTTCATAATAAACATATAACATATTTAACTCACTTCAAATAAACTTTTACACACTTTCAAATAATCATTTTCAAAAGTTGATATTTCATTTTCATATTTGGGTTAAAAAGGTTTCTAGGAAAATACGTGGGTTTCACATCTTTCTAGTGAAAAAAGTTTGTTTCACATATGGAATGTGATGTTGAAATTTAAATGTGTTTGAAATGTATCCAAGTTTGATCATGTTCTAAAGGGCTCGGTGCCGGGAGTTCAATTTTTTTTTTGAAAAACAAAATAATAATTTAAAAGATATGCATGATATAGTTTTGTCATAGTAGAATAAAACCGTGGATTTATTATGTAGGGAGGAGAGAGAGTAAATCTGAGGGGAAGGGTAACGGTAGGGCCAGATAATGATTGATTTAGCAAAACTGTTGATTTAACTAATGGAAATATCAACAGATGAGAAATCAATACAGGAAATATACCTGATGCTGGGTCATAGATTAGCACGAACCTTTAAACAAATGTGTGGTGTCAGATGTACCGGTACAAAATGACTCTGCGAGCGGAGGGGAACGTTTGGTTCCTGGGTACATATGTACCCTATATGGAATTTTTTTTAGCAATTCAACAAGAAGTCAAAAATTTCTGAAAATATTTTTGAAATAAACTTGACCTTTCATTGTATTAGTGAGAAAAGTTCCACAGAAAGAAAATTCTTCTTCGACTTCTTTTAGAAAAGACAAAATTTTGGTCAAAATAGTGTGAATAGTGACCTATAATAGCAAATAATTTTTTCTTTTTCGCTGTGAAGTCAACGTTGGTTGTTTTTGTGAAAATTTTATATACTAGTGCGCAAGTAAGTCAAGTTTAATTAAAAATACTTTTGAATTATTTTGACTTTTTGTTTAATTATTTAAAAACAATACCCCATATAAGGTGTATATACATGCGGGGAGCAAAGGGCATTTCCCCTCTGCAAGCCACGGCCCTTCCCCACTCAGCGCCAGCAGTATGCATCCTGTAAACCTATGAGGCGGTCTTTAAGGGGTTCACACCATGAACCTGAGGTAGGACGAGGCTAAAGTGCTTGCGAGCATCAATGGTGTGGCCTCGTGCACGAGAGCCGAGTTCTGCAGCCCATACCACAAGGTCGCCGGGGTTCCTGGGCCTGAGCCCTGGCCTGGCCATGTGGCAGGAGACGAGCTACGACGATGGCATCATTGTCGGCGTAATCGACTCTGGCATCCGGCCGGAGCACTTGAGCTTCAACGATACCGACCTTAGCCCCGTCCGGACGAGCTGGAGGAGCAGGTGCACCCCCGGCGCCAAGGGCTCCTTCGAATGCAACGCCAAGATCCAGGGAGCACGGTCGTTCATCACGGACGAGCAAGGCAGGATCACGTCCCCGAGGGACGTCAACAGCCCGGCACGTACGTCGCAGCCACGGCTGCCGGCGCAAAGGTGAGGGACGCCGGCGTCGGAGCGTTTGCCCGCAGTGACGCTAGCGGCGTCGCGCCAAGGGTCCGGCTCTCGGTCTACAGGGCCTGCACCAACGGCTCCTGCAGCGCGGCGACGGTGGTCGCCGCAATAGAGGCGGCGGTCAAAGGCGGCGTGGACGTCCTGTGCGTGCCCGTTGTACGAGGATCCGGTCGCCATTGCCATGTTCAGGGCTGAGTGGATGGGAATCCCCGTCATTGTCTCGGGTGGGAACAGTGGGCCGGCGGTTTCGTAAGTGAACAATGCCGAGCCCTGGGTGGTGACCGTGGGCGCGTCCACCCAGGACCGGATGTTCCCGGCAAAACTCAAGCTCGGCAACGACGATGTCCTCACCGGCCAGTCGCTCTACAAGGCCAAGGCCATGGGCACGCCCCCGGCGGGGCTGGTGCACAACCAATGCAAGCACAGCGGGGACATGACCCCAGACCTCGTGACTGACAAGGTGCTGGTCTGCCCGTGCTACGAAATAGAGGACTTCGTCCTTCTAGTTTAGAGTTCCGGAGGAGCAGGCATCGTGGCAGTGGAAGGGCACGAACGGCGCTCCGATTGCGTGGCGGCCGGGGTGATCGGCATTCCGGGCCTGAGCATCGGCAAGAGCGACGCGGACACGCTGGGGCGGGGGGACTGGGCTGCCCTCGAGATTCTCAAGCCGGACGTTGTCGCGCCAAGCATCAGTGGCGGAGCTAAGTTGGGGCTAGGGGGGGCACTGCCCCCCAGCTTTAGGAAAAACTCTGAAGGAAAATATATTTGAAGGGTCTATATAAGGAAAAAATTAGCTTTTGCCCCTCAGATCTTTGTCATTTACCCCCCCCCCTCCCCCCCCCAAGGGTTTTCGTCTAGCTCCGCCACTACAAGGCATCAACATACTGGTGGCGTGGCTCGGCAATGT
>NC_057796.1:394766377-394919133 GCF_018294505.1 Triticum aestivum
GAAAAAAAATTGTAGCACTGCCAACATACTAAAATATTTTGATGGTTGAATACACACCATATTGTCAAAAAAAATTGCAAAGAAGTTACATTTCAGTTAGTTTAAAATTGGCTCAAGAAGATCAATCGTGTCTATAATCCATCAAGACAAACTTTTTTATGGGATGTGAAATAGTTACCTCACATCTAACATCCTAGCCACACATCAAAGTGATGTAGGGTTCATGCGAAGGTACAGCTGATCAAAGTGCTGTAGGGTTCATGCGAAGGTACAACTGGTTCTTTTGCGTTTTGCTGACGTAGGCAGTGCTTCCTCAATGAAATTGAATAAGACGGCTCATTGTTTGTGGGCATTGTGCGAGTTGACATGGGCTCTTGCTAGTGGAGCTGTCTCGGCTGCATTTTTATTCGTGTTTCTTTTCAGAGGAGTAGTATAGTGGTTTTTGAGATCGACGACAGGGAGTGGCCGTGAAGATCGATCTTTCATAACTTTTTTTTCTTTTCTATTTTTTCTTTTGTTTTTTCTGTTTGTTTTTATTTATTTCCTACTTTCTTTTGTAGTTTTTCTTTTATTTTCTTTTTCTTTGTTAAATTCGCAAATATGATTTTGCAAATATTTTTATAAATTTTGCAAAAAAAATTTGAACACCTCTAAATTTGTGAATGTTTTTTATGCGGAAATGCTATATTGCATCTAGATGATTTTTAACTATGTCTCATCTATGTTTGCCATCGTTGTTCGTTTGTCATGTGTTTTTGTCAGCCCATTTCTAGACAGCGAAATAGATTTGAAAGAGATAAGAAAAGAAGAGCCCTATCGCGGTCATTTCGATATTATCTTACATTTCTTTTAAGCTTCATCATCAAGATGAGATTTAGCAATGTCTCGTATAAGCTGTTGTCTGTTGGATCTTGCTACTCTAATTTTCTCGCAAACTTTTGATCTCACGTCCAATGTATTCCATGTCTCCTTGTTATATTTTGTTCACTTATCCTGCAACTTGGGCCCGACCCCTTTTTTGTCCTTTGTGCAAGTCCAACCACACCCCTGACATGCAATAGAGGGCCTCACTTTTTTTGTCCCAGTTGGAAATCAACCCTCAGTACGTAACCGTGGCCCGAACCAATTTTGTCCCACTTGTCACTCCCCTCTCGATACACTATTAGGGGCCCGACTCACTTTTGTCCTAGTTGGAAGTCCATCCTAGACATGCAACCTGACCTTCTTTTGCCCCATTTTGCAACTCAACCCCTAACTTGCAATTTTTTGTCCCAGTTGCAGGCCCAACCTCGATACGCCACCGGGCCCAACCCATTTTCCCCCCAATTGCAAGTCCTCCCTCGACACGCAATAGGGGTTCCGAATTCTTTTATCTCAGTTGCAACTCCACCCCCAATAAAGACATTTTTTGACACTACACTAGTGTCAAAAAACGTCTTACATTATGGGACGGAGGGAGAGTACATCAGAAGCATTCTTTTTTTCCCATCTCCAACTCATTTGACTCTGTTGCTAATAAAATTTGCATTATGCTTGCCCTGTTATATGCAGGGAAAATATTTAGGACTGTCAGGCTGATAGTTATCTACAAAGGCCTTAGCATTAGCAAAGTGCAAGAGGAACTATTATGAAATTCTTATGGTAACAGTAATATCCTTATCCCTGGTTCAACAGATATCAAGATTGCAGTTAATCGTTTGTTTTTATTAACAAACTTTTCAGTGCATTTGACAATATACATGATATCAATGCCTTAACATTGTAGAAAGAAAAACTAAAAGTTTGTGCAAATAATAGGATAGCAAATTTTTTGATCAAAATTTTAGCTAGGATGAAGGAATCTGCATAACTTAAAATTCACTTGAGAAATAATCTCACAACAATGGAAGTGTGGAGCACTTTTCTACTTCTTGGATGCATTATTAAATATTGATAAGCATTATATGATGTATTTGTAGAAGATTGAAAATCTTGGAATAATTTCTACATAGAAGAAAACATACAATATAGCTTCAACGGTACATCAGTTAGCATTAACATCCAACATTGAAGTACACATTAAAATTGAAAAGGCACTTTAATTATCTCAACCAAATACCACTATGGCTGCATCAGTAGGCCAAATAAAAGATTGTTTGCCAACCATTAGATTGGTAACATACCATCAATCCATCATCCACCATGCAAGGACCCTCCTTCTTTCGCCTCTATGTGAACTATAGTGAGCATCTGCATAAAATCCAAGCAGATGATCATTTCTTTTAAAATAATTACAGGAATGACAAACCACAATTGTAGAGTCAATTGTTTGTTAACATTCTAAATAATTACCAATTGACAGACAAAAGTAAATATGAAATTGCTTTTAATATGATAACTTAGCATCATTAGCCAGAATATACATTCTCTTAGTCCCAACATGAAGTGTAAGTCAAGCGAAAGGTTGTTGATTAGAGCAATGGCCGCTTAAGCGTTTAAAAAAATTAGCCCAAGTTTGACTGTTTTTGAATAGTATGCACATGAAGGTGGGAAACATATAGGGAATTGAAATAGTATCTAAAATACAGTTCACACCATAAAAAATAGACGCCGGGTTCACACAGCAAGCACAATAACAACTAAAATGGAGTTCAGTTCAAATAGACATAGCCTAATTGAGATCATGCAAATTTGGCCATAATATGAAGGAAATAGTTCCCGAGTAGACCCTAATAATAAGATAAATGGCATATTGCAATTGTTGCACAAGCAACCAAGCAGAAGTAGCTCAAAAATAGCCAAATCCTAGCCATTTAAAAAAAACTTAATCTATCACCTAGGGCCAAAGAGGAGCGTTTTGCCATATCTCAGTGCCTAAGTAACCCTTAAAACTCTTTCTTGAGCATTGCTTAGTCTAGAACAAACCTTCTCTTAGTTCTCTACATTAATTCCATAAAAAAATTACAATGCAACCCTTCGCATGACCCAAAAACCCCCTCCACGCTACATCACCAAAGCAAAACCACCACGATATAGAAAAAGCACGGCCAATCCAATGCAGTGAATGAGACATCCACACGCACTCCAGGGGAGAATCCGCAACCCACCAAACTCAGCGACCGATCTACCACAGCCTGAACACCAAACTCTAAAGAACACAGCGCCCTCCACAACCACTTTAGCACAATAGTCACAACACACATGAACCAAGGCCTAATTTAACAGCATCTACCGCAGGCGGGCAATCCCGAACCCTTGCAATAGCGCCTAGCGGCAACCTACAAACACAACAGAAAATCCAGTCTTGAATGTGGAAATGGTGCCCTCGCAAGACAACACAAAAAGAACCATCATTCATCCCAAATGCCTATAAACATCATCGATAGGGCACATTCATGAAAATAGAAAATCACAATAACTATACTCATAGAGGGAAGAGGAGGAGAGTGATACCTCCATATTGCATCGTTATTTTCGTAATCATAAATTACTATTTATCAGTGATATTTTTCACATATTTGTACCATTCTAATTCCTTTTTCCTCTTAGTTTGCATGTTTTACCGTGAGAGTAAAGTTATCAGAAAGCTGCATAAAAGGAGCAAAATAAGGACCAGTGAAGAAATTATTATTTTTGAAGACCAAATAAATCAAATAAAGATATATTGAGAGTTTTCTCATGGGACGAGATCCAGGGGGCTGGCATCTGTAGGGAGGTTCCCATGAGGCCCATGTCGCCCCAACTCACGACCAACCCTAGGCCGCGAGTCAGGGGCGCATCGGGCCCATAGGCATCCCCCTCGGGTGCTCTTTGGCATGCACGTCGATGGTCCTATATAACCTGAAAAAATCTAGATTGATTTTGTAAATGCATCTAGTGCCCCTTAGTGATTTTGGTGTATTGAAGACTTATAGGTTAAGGGACTAATATGTTTATGAGTGTACACAGGTCTATAAGTCTATGAGGAGTTTGATATTTACAGAGAAAGTCGACCCCTAAAAATGAAGTTCTTCGACTGAAGACTTTGGATTTCTGAAGACTTTCTGAAGACTTTGAAAGTGAAGAAATTGGTGTGACCTTGAAGACTTGGTATTCATTTGAGGAACATGAAGCGTGAAGACTTTTGTTTTCGTAGTTTTATTTTTTCTTTGTTGAGTCATAGGAAACACCGTACTGTTAAAGGGGGTCGAGGAAATACTAAGGAAAATTTTCCATGTGGTGCTCAACACAAAATCCTACACCTACCAATTCCTTTGAGTGAAGCCATTGGAAATCTCATACCCTTCAGTCATATTCTTCAGTGACAGAGACGAAGCACTTCTGTTCTCTGAGGAATTTTTTCTGACTAAGGAGTTAGGAATTCGCTAGTGCGGATTGCCTACACAGTGAGGAACATGATAGCCCTGTGGAATTTGAGCCTCATATTTCCGACCGTTGTTGTGCTACGCGCCAGCTGTCCCAAAATATCTTATCCACCTAACGGTCATATCATTGAAGGGCATTTATGTCTTATCATGTCGGGCTACTCCCTATGCTATAAATAGCCGCCCCCTACAACCATTAGCTGGTTGGCTGCTCCGAGAGAAACTTACATTTGTCATTTGAGAGCATCTCATCCTCTAAGGACTTTGATCGAAAATCATCAAGTGAGGAAAACCCAAACCCAAACACCGACAAACCCAAAGTGATTGAGCATCACTGAAGAGATTGATCCTGCGTGGATCCAACACTTGTTACCTTTGAAGACTGTGCTTCTTTAGGACGGTTAGGCGTCATGATCTAGAGCATCCAAGAGGAATTGTGGATTGCCTAGTGACCGAGTTTGTGAAGGTTCAGAAGTCACCTGAAGACTTACCACGAGTGATTGGACGAGGTCTGTGTGACCTTAGTTCAAGGAGAATACGGAGGACTAAGTGTCCTGGATTGCGTGTTCAGGACTGGGTGTCCGGGACTGTGTGTCCTCAGGTTTAAATACCTAGCCGCTCCAACCAGATGTACAACTGAGACAGCAGTTGGAACTGGTCTACCAAATCATTGTCTTCACCAAGCTTACTGGTTCTATTTCCTCAACTCTTTCATTTCCTCATTACTGTGTTGTGTGCTTGTCATATCTGTGTTTGAGGACTTTCTCAATTTCCTCAGTTCAATTTCTTCAGTCTGTTTGTCTTCATCATGTGCTATCCTGTGTTTACGCTTTCTGTACTCTGTGTTTGTCTTCATTTCATCATGATGACCATGCCTATGTTCTGCTATGCTTACTCTTGAGTACTTATTCCGCTGCAAGTAGTTCTTCGCTAAGGAATTTTCTCACCCGCAAATTCCTCAGTGAAGAATTCATAAAAATCGCCTATTCACCCCCCTCTAGTCGATATAACGCACTTTCAGATTTTACGGGTTTTTCCACCATTATCTACGAGTTGGAGCACTTTGCACCTCCGGCACACTGATCTGCAGGAATGCGGAAGGGAGAAATAGGAGCCATCGTCGTCACCAACACTCCATCATCATTGCGGTCATCTCCATAACATCTTATCAACACCATCATCTCCATCACCTCCGCCCCTACTTTTTAGTGTATGAACTATTACCTCATATTTTTTTGCTGGGATTACTTTCTGGTGTTGATTGATTACAACTTGTGGTTGATTTTTAGAGGTTTAATTGGTGATAGATTTGTATGTTCAGATTGTGATCATGACCTCACTCATGATGATCCATTTGATATCTCATGACTAGTCCGTTACATTCTTGAGGGCACGAGAGAAACCTTGTTGCCATTAATCATGTGAAACTAAATAAAGTTTAATGTTTTGATATTATGTTTTGGTTTGATTCTCTAGTGGTGATGTGCGAGCATCAATTGCATATCACTTTACCTTTAAGAGCCTAGACGAGATCAATGTGTGATTAGTTGTCTATTTTTTTGCGGGCGGTGTGATTAGTTGTCTATGATGGGTGGCTGGAGTAACAGAAATTACTAAGCCCTAAATTTATAAACTATTACATAAGGGGATGTTGGAACCCTAAAGCTTAATGCTATGGTTAGATGGTATCTTAATTACTCTTGTGTATTTGCTGATGTAATTAAGGGCACAAACATAAGTGTGTATTTTCTTCAAGTAAGAACAATATTAGCATAGGTTCCGCCACACAACAATTATCAAGGCAATGAAAGTTAACTCAATGAAACTAGATGGAAACAACTTTGTCAAATTTTGTATGCCCTCGAGAGCGATTTGATCGCTATAAATAAGACAACTGTCTTCCCCTTAGCACAATTAAGAATTGTGCCACTTGATGCACCATTGCACTTTTCTTACAAGTTAAGTTCTTACAATTATTGTTGTGATCAAAGAAAACATCAACCAATGTTTGCAGCTTTTATAAATTCCTAACAGTTTCCATCAACCAATTTCCTCTGCCCCTCGTGGGTTTAGACACACTTACTTATATAAAAGGGGCTCCAACGGATTTCCTATAGTTATTGGTTATGAGAGGGGAACTCACCAAGGCGGGCAACCCCCTCCCACATAAGCAGAAGATCGAGCATAGGGCAGTGCAGACAACTCCCCCTCTGCGAGAAGTCAAAGCCCGCAATCATGTACAGATCATACCACCGCCCCTCTCAGGGATGACAGGAAATGGCACCGACCATAACTCACACAACCGCCACCCACAAAACCAAAAGAGCAACGAGAGGGAAAAATCTCTTTAGGAACACTATGATATCCTACAAGTAGGCCCATACACACCTAATCAGCGGGGCACACATTGACAAATGCGCATAAAACTGCCCCATCCCCCAACCAGCGGACGCCGAGCATTGTGGGAGTTTAGAAACTCTAAGGGATGCTTGAGCTCACTTGGTTTCCTTTCTCATTTATTGTATCCATATCTCTTGATAAATGTTGTATTCTCATTATGAAAGTAATGGAAAGGGGGGAAGCCCATTAGAAAAATCTTATTAGGATCATGGTGTGTCTATCACATCGATGAATTGTTGTCTTTTTGGGTGAGAGATTGTACCATGCTAGAAAAGAAGCATCAAAACGTATTTTAGGACAGTCCCAAGTATATATGCTCTCGAATGGATCTTTCTCAAGTTTGCAATCCTCTTTCTTCCTCATTGCTTTAAAAAAGTCAATGAAGTTGTTGATAGTTAACAAAAATTTAAGCATGGCACCTTTATAGTTTGCAAAATGAAAAATGTATTTTCCCATGGAGAGGAATTCCATGTGGTTTGCTGGCCAATGGATTTGTATCCTCCCAGTTTGATCAAATGTTAGCTTTCCAATTCAAGTTTGCTTTTAATTTTGTTGCTACTATTATATGTATCCGATGACACACCTACAAGAGAAAAAAAATCATAAAAGAAATCTCTAAGGATAGACACATTTAATCAACATGTTTTGTGACTATATATGTATAAAAATTCCTACCATTGTATTGTAAAAAATTATATGGCTGCCGCAACACCTGCCATGCATGGAAAGGTACACTTTAAAATGCGTGTCGGCAAACTTGAAAACGAAGAAAAAAGCGCTCTGCCTCTTGAGATAGGATTTTCACAGAAAACTTGGACGTGTAAACTCTCATTTCCATTCATGAATGAGCGATGACGCGTGGGCTAACGAGAGCGATAAATGGAGAGATGCACGTGAGGGATATGCGTGTGTCCGGAGCCGGGGAGGGGGCCGAGGGGGTGACGACGTGGGAGTGATGATGTGCTTGGGCATTGCATGCATGTGAATTAAAAACGCATGTTTCTGCGCGCGAGGCGTCGACTATACCATTTTTGGATGTTTGTTCATGGGTAAAAACATCCAAACCCCAAAAGAAATGGTCCAAATATATTCCTAATATGGTAATTGAGCTACATGAAATGAAATAGAAGGAGTAGTTAGAGGAAGAACTTTCTTTCGACCATAGGAAGGTGGGCCTGTCCGAGATGCATTGGACCGCTGAATTGCATATGTCGGTAAATATGTTACAGTTGCTGTGCTACGCGCCAGCTGTCCCAAAATATCTTATCCACCTAACGGTCATATCATTAAAGGGCATTTATGTCTTATCATGTCGGGCTGCTCCCTAGGCTATAAATAGCCGCCCCCTACAACCACTAGCTGGTTGGCTGCTCCGAGAGAAACTGACATTTGTCATTTGAGAGCATCCCATCCTCCGAGGACTTTGAGTGAAAATCATCAAGTGAGGAAAACCCTAACCCAAACACCTACAAACCCAAAGTGATTGAGCCTCACTGAAGAGATTGATCCTGCGTGGATCCGACGCTTGTTACCTTTGAAGACTGTGCTTCTTTCAGTCGGTTAGGCGTCATGGTCTAGAGCATCGAAGAGGAATTGTGGATTGCCGAGTGACCGAGTTTGTGAAGGTTCGGAAGTCACCTGAAGACTTACCACGAGTGATTGGACGGGGTCTGTGTGACCTTAGTTCAAGGAGAATACGGTGAGGACTAAGTGTCCTGGACTGCGTGTTCAGGACTGGGTGTCCGGGACTGTGTGTCCTCAGGTTTAAATACCTAGCCGCTCCAACCAGATGTACAACTGAGACAGCAGTTGGAACTGGTCTACCAAATCATTGTCTTCACCAAGCTTACTGGTTCTATTTCCTCAACTCTTTCATTTCCTCATTACTGTGTTGTGTGCTTGTCATATCTGTGTTTGAAGACTTTGACTGAAGACTTTCTCAATTTCCTCAGTTCAATTTCTTCAGTCTGTTTGTCTTCATCCTTTGCTATCCTGTGTTTACGCTTTCTGTACTCTGTGTTTGTCTTCATTTCATCATGATGACCATGCCTATGTTCTGCTATGCTTACTCTTGAGTACTTATTCCGCTGCAAGTAGTTCTTCGCTAAGGAATTTCCTCACCCGCAAATTCCTAAGTGAAGAATTCATAAAAATCGCCTATTCACCCCCTCTAGTCGATATAACGCACTTTCAATTGGTATCAGAGCAAGGTACTCCCTTGTTTTGTGTGATTTTGGTTTAACGGCTTGGAGTTGTAGTTATGTCGTCCGCAGGTATGAAGAAAGTGACATGCCCCATCTTTGACGGTCATGATTATCCCAAGTGGAAGGCCATGATGAGGAAGCGCCTCATGGCACTGAACAGCGAGCTGTGGACCGTCACTGAGATTGGTCTTACCGATCTATGCAAGATGGCGGACACTGATGATATTCGCAAGTACACTCGACTTGACATCATGGCGAAGCCTATCATCTGTTCCTGCCTATCCAGAGATGAATTCAGGCGCATTATGCATCTTTGCAATGCGAAGCTTATCAGGGACCGAATCTCTGACATCTATGAAGGTCATCGAACTTGTCATGATCCCTGGTTTGAGGATTTCAAGGAATCACTCAAAACGATGACTTTCGAACCTGAACCATCATCTTCTGCACCATGCCTCATGGCAAAAGCTGCCAAGGTAACCGACTGTTCCTCATCTGAATCTAGTGATGATGAATCTGATGATGATTTTGGACCTAGCTATACCAAGCTTGTTTGTATTGCCACTAAACAACAAAAGGCCTTGGAAAAGGTTCAAAACATGCTAGACAAAAGTGATGATATGTTGGGTGAAGAAATGGATCACACTAAAACCTTGACTGAAAATCTTGAGAGACTTCAGACTAGGTTTGACAACCTTCAAGGTCATCATAACACTCTCTTATCTGATCATGAGAAGCTTTCTTATGAATTTCTTCAAAGAAAGCAAGATCTTGAGAAGCTAAGAGTGAGTTATGAAGATCTTCAGAAGGAGCGCGATTCATTACTTGCTCAGCAAATCAGCGCTGCTCAGAAAGAATTTGTTCCTCCATGTTTGAAATGCATTGAATGTGAATCTGCTAATTCTGCACTTGAATGTTCAAATGCTTCTAATGCTAAAAATTCTTCAACTGTCTCTGCTATCACTAATTCCTCATCTGAGGACATTGCTAGTATCACTGACGATGCAGGGCTGAAGGAATTGTACATGACAGGCATGTACAAAAGCCTCAAAGGGCATCAGACTCTCTGTTATGTGCTTAAAAAACAGATCCTCAACAGGAACCCTAGGAAAGAGGGGTATTGCCTTTGAGAGGAAACTCAATGCTGATGGTACATATTGGAAGCCTGAGCAGTACCCCAAAACCTAATGGGTTGCTGAAAGGGACTTCCAGTTGATCCATCTAATCTATCTGGCTTTACATGTGAATCTTCTCATTCTTCTGATGAGTCATTTGACTCCAACTATAAACTGTTTAAAAATCAGAATGGTGAAGTATTTACTAGATATGTTGGCACTAACTGCAGGAACGGTTCTCCTATGAAGAAAATCTGGGTTCCCAAAAGGTGCCTTGAAAGTCTTCAGGTGAATGTTTTCATGACACCACCTGTGAAGAATAGGAACCCCAGATCAAATTCTTCATATGGGCCAAATTCTTCATATGGATCCAAGTCCTCATATGGATCGAATTCGTCACATGGATCATACTCCTCAAAAGGATCAAAGTCCTCATATGAACATCATCGTGCTAACAACTCTGTTTCGCAGGGAAGAGCTAAGGGCTATGAATATGAGCATTATTCTTCTAATCATTATGTTCATAAGTCCTCGAAGAATTTCTCTGCTTATTCATATGCTTACCCTAACTCCTCTTATGTGAAACGAAATGGATTGGCTTTTATGCCACCTTTCTCGTATGGAGCTCGCGGAGTGATGAACTCTTTGCCACCCCTTCAGACGTGGGTGGTGAAGAAAAAGGACTAATCTCTTAGGCAGGGTCAGGTCTCCAGACGTGCTCAAACGTCTGAAGAATTTGCTGGAGACCTGAAAAGTGCCTAAAAGGACGCAGGCTAATCATGAAGAAATGAACTTTCATTTCTCATGTCCTCATATTGTGTTAACTGTTGCATTGCTTGATGAAATTGGTCTGATGAATTGTGATGTCATATTCTTCACTGATGAAGTATATGAAGTTCGTAAGCTGCACTAATTCATCTGCAGGATGATCAACCCAAAGCCACTGAGTGGGTCCTCGATAGTGGATGTACAAATCACATGACTGGTGACAAGAATCTATTGATGGATGCTCCCTTATCACCATCGCATCTGAAGCATATCATCTTCGCTGACAAAGGCAAAAGTCAGGTATTGGGTCTAGGGAAGGTTGCGATCACAAAGGACTGACACATGGACAAAGTCATGCTTGTCGAGTCCTTAGGATACAACCTCATGTCTGTCTCAATGCTTTTGTGATCTTGATATGGTTGTTGTCTTTGGAAAGTATCGTTGTGTTGTGGTTATGGAAGCTGACAGTTCCAAAGTCTTCGAAGGCTTTAGGAGAGGAAACTTGTATATTGTTGATTTCTCTACAAGACCGCAACCAGCCATGTGCGTACTTGCAAAAGCTTCAGAAGGTTGGCTATGGCATCGACGACTTGGTCATGCAGGCATGAGGAATTTGCACACGCTTGCGAAGAATAAGCACATCATTGGCATTGAGAATGTCAAATTCCTCAAGGATCACTTATGCGGAGCCTGTGAAGCTGGAAAGATGACCAAGGCTAAGCATCCAGCAAAGACTATCATGATCACTACTCGACCATTTGAATTGCTTCATATGGATCTCATCGGTCCTAACCATTACTCAGCAGTCACAAATGATGCATCTCTCTATGGCTTTGTTATTGTTGATGATTACTCTCGTTGCACTTGGGTACATATTGTCACTTACAAACATGAAGTGCAGGAAGTCTTCAAATGATTTTCCTCGAGGGCTTGAACCAACTTCGGTGTGAAAATCAAGCACATCAGAAGTGACAATCGAACTGAGTTCAAGAATTCTGGTCTTGATGACTATCTTGATGAACTTGGTATTACTCATGAGTTATCTGCTCCTTACACTCCTCAGCAGAATGGCGTCGTGGAGCGCAAGAACAGAACTCTTGTTGAGATGGCTCGCACTATGCTTGATGAGTACAAGATGCCTCATCACTACTGGATTGAGGCAATTTATACTGCGTGCCACATCATCAACAGGGTATATCTTCACAAATTCTTCAAGAAGACTGCCTATGAACTCCTCACTGACAAGAAACCCAATGTGAGTTATTTCAAAGTCTTCGGTGCTAAATGTTGGATTAGAGATCCTCATCACAATGCTAAATTTGCACCAAAAGCACATGAAGGTTTTATGCTTGGTTACGGAAAGGACTCGCACACCTACAGAGTCTTCAACAACGTTCTTCACAAGGTTGTCGAAACTATAGATGTGCGGTTCGATGAAACTAATGGCTCGCAAAGAGAGCACCTACCCTCTGTGATAGATGAACCAGCACCTGAGGAAACTATCAAGTTCAAGGCTACTGAGGATGTCATTCCTACCGAAGAATCTGCTGAAGAATTCATTCCAGAACGTGAAGAACGTCGAGCTAATGCACCTAAAGAAAATGTTGAAGAAAATGGTGCTCAAGAAAATGCTGATCAAATTCCTCGACGACAACCAGCTCATCCTCGCGTTGCAAAAGAAGTGCAAGTTGAAAAGATCATCGATGACATTGAAGCACCAGGTCCTGTCACACGCTCAAAAGCTTCACATTTGTCTAACTTTTGTGGGCACTATGCCTTTGTCTCTATCACAGAGCCCACTAAGGTAGATGAAGCATTTCTGGAGCCTGAGTGGATTCAGGGCATGCAAGAAGAATTACATCAATTCGAGCTCAACAATGTCTAGGAACTGGTTAAACGTCCATATCCTCGCAAGCACAATATCATTGGCACAAAGTGGATCTACCGCAACAAGCTAGGTGAAAATGGCCTTGTGGTGAGGAATAAGGCACGGCTTGTAGCTCAAGGCTACACACAGGTTGAAGGAATTGATTTCGATGAAACTTTTGCACCTGTAGCTAGACTTGAGGCTATTCACATATTACTTGCTTATGCTAGCCATCATGATATCACTTTATATCAAATGGATGTGAAAAGTGCATTCCTCAATGGTAAGCTTGAGGAAGAAGTATATGTTGCTCAACCCCCAGGTTTAGAAGATCCAAAGCATCCTGACAAAGTCTTCAGACTCAATAAGGCCCTCTATGGCCTCAAGTAGGCCCCTCGGGCATGGTATGATACTTTGAAGGAATTCCTCATGAAGAAAGACTTCAAACCCGGTTCACTCGTCCCTACTCTTTTCACTAAATCTTATGATGGTGAATTGTTTGTGTGCCAAATATATGTTGATGATATTATCTTTGGCTGTACTGACCAACGTTATAGTGATGAATTTGCCTATATGATGAGTGAAAAATATCAAATGTCTATGATGGGAGAATTGAAATTCTTCTTAGGTCTTCAAATTCGTCAATAGCGCAATGGCATATTCATATCTCAGGATAAATACCTCAAGGATGTACTGAGGAAATTCGGCATGCAAGATTGCAAAGGCTTCAAAATTCCGATGCCCACAAATGGCCATCTGTGCACTGATGAAAATGGTATTGACTACGATCAAAAGGTATACCGCTCCATGATTGGTTCTTTATTGTATTTATGTGCATCTAGGCCAGATATTATGCTTAGTGTTTGCATGTGTGCCCGATTTCAAGCTACACCGAAGGAATCACACCATAAGGCTATGAAGCATATTCTTCAATATCTAGCTCACACACCAACACTTGGATTATGGTACCCCAAGGGCTCGGCTTTTGATCTCATTGGATATTCTGACTCTGACTATGCTGGTGATCGTGTGGACCGCAAGACAACATCTGGTACATGTCATTTCCTCGGACGATCTTTGGTCTGTTGGTCCTCGAAGAAATAGTACTGCGTATCACTGTCTACTGCTGAAGCTGAGTACATTGCGGCTGGTTCTTGCTGTGCTCAATTGCCGTGGATGAAGCAAACTCTCAAGGACTACAGCGTCAACATGAAGAATGTGCCTCTCTTCAGTGACAATGAGAGTGCCCTCAAGATTGCTATCAACCCAGTTCAGCACTCGAAGACAAAGCACATTCGGATTCTTCGTGATCATGTGTTGAAGGGCGACATTTCTATTGAGCATGTGAAGACTGAAGAACAGCTAGCCGATATCTTCACAAAGCCCTTGGATGAGAAGAGATTTAGCAAGTTGTGGTGTGAGCTAAATATCTTAGAATCTTCGAATGTTCTTTGAAAAGGACACTCATCCTAACACTTACGCAAAATTGATGACTTAGATGTGCAACACATGAAGAAACGTTTTTGTTCAATCAATGAAGAATAACACTCTAAGTGTGAAGAAATTAACGAAGAATTTGATTCTCAGAACCCTACGACGATTATACGCGGTGTCTGAAATCATCATTCTTATACGGTGGGTCACGCCACCACCAAAAGTTGAAAATCTTCAATATGAGTTTTTTTGGTTTGAAATCCCTCAGTTGTTCATTTTCTTCAACTTTGCATTGTCTTCACTGTTTCCGTCGTTTTTCTTCATTGGTTATATATATATATATATATATATATATATATATATATATATATATATATATATATATATGTTTATGTCCTCTACAACATTCACTTATGGCTAATTCTTCAAGTTGCTTTTTCTGCTAAGTGAATGTGATCGGACCCTTCCCCCTCTATGCTAAACTCAACCCAATATTTTCACAAATTCTTCATGTGCGTTCTATTTGAAACTCGTTCAAAATCTTCATTGTGTCCTTGTCAGCTGAAGAATTTGCGAACGGAACGTTAAAACTTATCTTATCCAAATTTTCGGCTTTGCCGCTCAAACCGTTCCGCATCCCATGAAATACTTATCTATTCACCCACGATCTAACACGATCTCCACTTCTCAGTACGTGGGTGACACATGTCAAGTGAATGAGAAGGGTCAGGGGCACGTTCGTCCAAAATCTTCGGGCCAACAGTTTTTCACCGTGGCCAGAAATGCCCCCTCTCCCCTTCCTCACTTCCTTTACTCCGCTCGACCACTCTCCAGCTCGAGCTTCTCAAACCCTAGCGCCGCCGCTACTTCATCGTCGCCGGTAAGGAAGAGCTTCACTGCCTCGACCTCGTCGTCGCCGTACTCGCGCCGGCCGCGGAAATCTTCACTCCGCCGCCGCCGTAGCCGTCTTCCTCCGCCGAGTTAGGGCGTGGAAGATCTGCAGAGACGAACTTCTCATCTCTACCTCACAGTTCATTGTGTTCTTCGTCCAGGGTAATTAAAAGTTACTTTTACTGCCCTCTTTGATTCAAATGATTTCTACAAAATCCTCAAAGGTGTTTATTCTTCAAATTGTTCACACACTAAACACCTCACATGTCATCTGCTCTTGATTCATTTCTCTAAGCTATAATTTCTCTTCAAGATTCCTCAATTGTGCGGATTTCTGATCTGTACAACTCTGGACATAAGACTAACAACGCTTAGTGAAATTCCTCAAGACTCATCTGGTCAAATTCCTCAAACTTATTCTTTTTGAAAAACCTTCTGAGAACGCATATGACCTCTCCAAATTCCTCGCAACTATACTCTGTTCATAGGTACTCATGTCCACTGCTGAATCTCTAGGTTCTCATCAACTTAACTCATTTGCAGCGTTCCTCGAAGAAAAGTTGCATACTTCTTCAGAGAATTCAATTGTTCAAATTCCTCATCTGAAGAAAATGGCTGATGGAAAGAAGCCACGGAAAGGAGGAAAGAGGCCTGAGGTCAACACTGCATTTGAAATCCCAGAGGACATCTATGTTGGGTACTGCACACCCCCTGAGGAAGATTAAAATCAGCGCAAAGTGCGCATTCAGAAGATAGAGAGGAGATGGGCAAGAGAGTGGAGGGAGTACAGATATGTGACTCCCAAGTACATGAAGAAATTCGCACTCAATCCTCCATGCCCAAGACCTCTGTTGCCACCTGGCCAAGAAACTGATCCCACCAGCCTCAAGCGTGGTGAGGATTATCCTGATGAATGGGCCAAGCGCCAGGCCAAGCTGGCTAGACAAGCCAGAGAAGCAGTGAGGAAATTCAATGAAGACTCTGCTGCTGCTGCTGCCACTGAGGCCTCTGTCAAGCCGAAGAAATCCATGGCAAAGAAGCCTGTGCGTAAGCCAACACTACAAAAAAATACACTTCCGTGATGATACGTGTTTGTCACAGTAGGTCGCGTTTTTTTCATGCATGTACATCCATGATGATTTTATGACAGAATCAAGATAGTCATACCTGTGCTGTCGTAGAAGTGTTCCATGACATTACCAAAATTATCATCACGGAAGTGTGCACTTCCATGACGATAAATCGCGCGTCACAGAAGTGCTTTCGTCAAGGGTGACCGACACGTGGCATCCACCGTAACGGAACGTCGTTAAGCTATCGGGTCGGGTTTTGGATCCGATAACCCGTTAACAGCCCCGACCAATGGGGATTTTCCACATGTAAAATCATCATTGGCTGGAGGAAACACGTGTCGGCTCATCGTTGGGACAGATGTCATCCACTCATTGGACAGAAGGCGCCTATGATACGTCGACACGTGGCACGGCCCAACAGAGGCCCATTCCTGTGAAAAGGCCGGCCCGTTTGACTTGGTCAAAAGGTGGCGGGCCGGCCCATGGAAAGCCTATTAACGGCCTGTTCGCATATAGCCTACAGCCAGCTAACCCAAGGCCCGTTATGCCCTATCCGAATTAGGCCTAGTAGCGTCATCTGGGCCATCCAATATGATTCCAGCCCGTTTTCACTTCTGGCCCATGTATGGCCCATGACGTCTTTCGACCCATATGAGGCCCTATGTAACTCTTGGCCTATTAACGGCCCGTGGTGAAACTGGCAAGTAATGAACAGTGTATCACTTTACACCCATTAACGGCCCGTGGTGAAACTGGCCTGTAATCAACAGTGTATCACTTTATACCCATTAACATCCCGTTATTCCGTTGGGCCGTTTCCAGCCCATGTTATCTTTCGGCCTTCTCAGAGCCCATTTATTCTTGCGCTCATTTCCAGCATTCGTTTACTTACGGCCCGTTACTGTCATTTTCTGCTTGTGGGCCAAATTCAGCCTGTGGTTACAGTCGGCCCGTTTGTGGTCTGTTAATACGTTGGGCCGTTTTCATAGCGTCATCAAATATGGCCTATTAACGATGGGCCGTTATGGTCGGCCCATGAATGGACGATTCCAACTCTTGCCCGTTTACGGCCATAATGCGGCCTGTTATTGGCCCACGTTTGGCCAATCGATCATACTGCCCGTATAAGGCCCATTGATGATACGGCCCTTAGAAGGCCCATTGTTTCTACGGCCTATAGAAGGCCTACTGTTTCTATGGCCCATAGAAGGCCCACGTTTCTACGGCCCGTAGGAGGCCCGGTGTCACTACAGTAAATATTAGCCCATGGTTATTGTGGCCTAGATTTAAAAAATAGGTTATTGCAGCCACTAGCAAACCGCGGAAAAAGAACTGCACTGACTACAAGCGAACAAATAAACAAGAAAACAAGGAAATAAATAAGCAAGCAACTTATGCTAGGCTATCACGGCTATTACACATATTACATCCACTGGGCATCAAAGTTCGCCACCAGTGCAAATATAGGGAACAAAGCAGCATATAAACGCCGCAGCAAAACAAGTCCAGAACTGGAACCACTTCAGAAGAATTCAAGAAACAATATCCTGGGTACCCATAATGCTGGCAAGATGCTTAGCAAGCTTATTAACTTTCTCTTGTTTGGCGCTTAAATCCTCCAGCGCTTGCTGTTGCACAAGAAAGTACGCATCTGAATTCTGCAGGGACTTCCTCAGTCCTTCGGCTTCTTGCCGCAGCACAGCTGACTGATGCCTTTCAGCTTGTAGCTGAGACTGAAGAAGCCGAAGTGATTCAGGCAGCGAGTTCGAAGAGCTTGTTCCAGCGGTACTGGCCAGTAACTCGAACACTACATCAAAGCAGGACTGTGGGGTTTTCTCACTGTCTACAAGATCGTTTTTATCACCTTTCTTGGAGACCAACAGGGTTGTCTCACTATCATGAACCTTATCTGCATTACTTTCTCTACCATTGCATAGTGGGGTGCTCTTCTCCAATATTCTGTTTGCATACTACAAGAGAAACAAGCAGACACATCACAGGTTTAGCTTGTAGTATACGAAACTCATATTGGTAAACCGGTTCAGTAGTAAGGTGGACAGGATAACAGCATGAAACAAACATATATCTATGTACTATGGTCACTGTATTGTCCATATCATTCTAGTTTATGTTCCCTAATCAAGATAGAGACACAGTTCAACTCATATATTTTTAAGACACAGCAGCATAGACAGAATATAAGTGTGAGAAACTACACAGCATTGGCAGCACTTGTAATGTGCATCACATGAGAACATAACTGTTTATACAACTTAAACTGAAATGAACATAGAGCAAGAAGTTAGAACAACAATCCAGTTAAAGAAATAGGTTTAAAACGTACCTGTTGCGCCATTGGAGTTTCAATTGGATCCTTCAAATTCGAAACTAGTTGGTATGAGTAAATACAGTGATGCAACAACAAAGGAGTATGGACCATAGTTACGGAATCTGACCTGAGAACAGTTGCTCTTCTGCTTTAAACGTGGAGTTTGGGTTAGCTGTGGTGGTCTTCGTGCTTTGGGCACTGCAGTAGCTTTACAAACTGCTCGTGTGGGGGTACTCTGTGGTGGACATGGTGCTTTGTCAACTATAAGTGGGTTACTATCCGCTGGGGTTGCGGTTAGATGGGTTGTGGCTGGTTCTCTGCCCAACGGTGTAAGTGTGCAATCTGGAAGAGTCTCGATTATGTGTGGTGGGGCTAGTTTGTGGGCTAGTACAACCATGGTTCTATCTGCATCGACGGGTAGCACTGTCTTTTGTGAAGAACGGGTTTTTGCTCCCTTAGATACTGCCATCACCCCCTCCAATTCAAATGGCTGATAAACAAGAAAAGAAATTGAATGTACAGACATTGTATGATAGACAGATGTGGTAATTCACATATATGTTGTCTAACTAAATAGGACAGCATGACACAATTTCACATATATGATGCCTAACTAAACAGGATAGCATGACACAGTTTCAAATATATGATGGATAACTTAACAGGATATAATGGCATAATTCAACATATGATGAGTACCTAAACAGGATGACATGACAAAACTATATGATGTCTTTCTAAAATAGGTTGGGATGAAATAATTCACATACATGTTCTCTAAGTATACAGGATGGCATGATATAATTGACATAATAGATTCATATACTAAGCAGCTGGCACTCGCATGTATGATCTCTAAACTAAGCAGATAGAATTCAATATTGTGCATATGATGTCTAAAGTAAGCAATGCAAGACACCATATGCATCATATGAGAAATATAAACATTGCAACTTAGAGCATACACCTAAGGTGGGATATAGGACTGGTCATCTGTCTCTGAATCCTCCTCTGAGGAGCTCCCTGTAACCATCGAGATATATGCTTCAACAGGTACCATTGCCTGCTCTGAAGACCTTGTTTTCACTCCAGATTTTTCCATAACCGGCTCAAATGGCTGATACACATGAAGAGTAGTTCAATATACACAGATTGTCGACAAATGGAATACATAATGAAAAAAAAGATGGCATGAGATAATTCACATATATGATGCCTGGCTCCATGGCGGTGCATAATTCACATATATGATAACTGGGTGAAAAACATGGCATTGCATAATTCACATATCTGATATAGAAAGCAAATAGGAGGCATTCACACAAAGCATGTCTAGTCTAAGCAGATGGCATGGCAATGCAAGACACCATATGCATGATATGAGCAATATAACCCAGCCAAGTTAGAGCATGCACCTCGGGGGGGGGGGATACGACTGGCCATCTCTCTCTGAATCCTCCTCTGAGGAGCTATCTGTAACCAGCAAGAAATCCGCATCGACAGGTAGCACTGACTGCTCAGAAGACCTTGTTTTCACTCCAGATTTTCCCATGACCGACTCAAATGGCTGATGCACAAGAAGAGTAGATGAATGTATAAACATCGTTGACAAATGGAATACATTATGGAAAAAAATATGGCACAATACAATTCACATATACGATGACTGGCTAAACAGGATGGCATTGCATGATTCACGTATATGATGCCTGGCTAAAGAAGATGGCATTGCATAATTCCCATATACTCCCTCCGTTCCTAAATATTTGTTTTTTTAGAGATTTCAAATGGACTCCCACATACCGATGTATATAGACATATTTTAGAGTGTAGATTCACTCATTTTGTTCCGTATGTAGTCACTTGTTGAAATCTCTAAAGAGACAAATATTTAGGAATGGTGGGAGTATGATATAGAAACCAAACAGGTGGCATTCACACAAAGCAAATCTAAACTAATCTGATGACATATAAGATGTATAATGTAAGCAATGCAAGGCGCCATATGCATGATATGACCAACATCAGCATGCCAGGTTAGAGCAAACACCTCAGGTGGTAAACAGGCGTGGTCGGCTCCTTCTGAATCTCCATCTGAACAGTTATCTTCCTCTAGAATACAATCTGGAAATGCAGGAGGGGGGCCACTTCGCCCACCATGGAGCGGCGTCTGCATGACATTATATTCGCACGCAACGGTCTTCTCTTTTTCTCTACATGTTCAGTACGATTGTGTACAATATCTGACATGCATAATAAAAAAAATAGTTAGATTTTGTAAGGCCTAAGGGGTGCATGGAAAAATCAAGACTGATGGTAGCAAACAAGTGGATGGATCCAAAACTAATGATAGCAGGTAGATTATAGCTTCAGTTTAAAAAGATAGACAATGGATCATCTATTGTTTGTTGCCCACCCAACATGAACCACATAGAAGACCCCAGATGAACCAGATAGTAAATAGATACTATTCGTTGCTGGCTCGATATGAGACCCATGGGCAATTCAAAACTCAAGATTGAACGATAAAGTAGTAGGTAATAATAACTGATGTATAACGTAAGCAAACACGAAAGACTGCGATCTCTCTTCCGGAACTGTGTAGTCCTCAGGTTCATCTGCTCAGTCGATGATGGTAATGCAGTTGGCATGGCTGCCGGCAACGGGGAAGATGATCTGAGGCGGCGAAAGGAAGTCTGCAGGGGGGATCTCTGCTACAGTGAACACTTCTATCGATGGTGCACCTCAGGTGGGGTGGATGACGGCACGGCAGGAGCAAGACATAACACGCAGAGTTTTCTTTGACGCCTATCTGAAAATGAAGTAAATCTGTAAGGGCTCCTTAGAATTGGAGGATTCTATAAATGCAGAGACAGGAAAACACAGGAATAGGATAGGAATGCACGTGCAAAACAGAGCATTTAGAAACAAAGGATTTTAGTCAACCTGGGTGTTTGGCTCACATGAATTGGAAGAACAGAGCAATGGAGAAACAAAGTGATGCGACGAGTGTACAACCTCTTTGGCATAGCCTTGTGGACCTCAGCATCATTGGGTTGGACGTGGACGATGGTGATGATGCTGGTGTGATTGTCGGAGGCGGGGAAGAAGATCCGTGGCCTCTGGAAACGGCACCGAGGGTACTGCTCCGCTGTGATGGACGGTTCCGTCATTGGAGCAGCTCTGCTAAGGTGTACGGCGACGAGGCTGAAGCATGACAAGACAGACAATGTTAATCTGAAGTGGGGCCCTAATATCATCTGCAATAGATGATGTAAAATACATCACCAAAAAGTGCTAGATGTAAAACGCATTAGCCGCGCCACGGCCGCTCCGACAGATGTTGTAAGTACTGTTCACTCTGAAATTAACTGAAGAAAATGAACTTCACAGTTGAAACTGAATTTTACTGTCGAAACTGATTGAACTAGTAACAGAGCATTGCAATAGATGTTTAGCGCGTTCGAGCACTAGTAGCAGAGAAGCAGTGATCTAAATCAGCAGACGCTCGAGCAGGGAATGCACTAGCAGAGAGCAAGTCGTGCAGTAGCACCGCGAGCGAGTGCTAAAGCAGCAACTCCTGTAGCTGCCGGAGGTCGTGCAGCAGCAGCAGCAGCGCAAGCAAGAGCAAGAGCAGAGCAGCAGCACGAACGAAAGCAGGAGCAGTGCAGCAGCGCGACCGACAGCAAGAACAGAGCCGCAGCGCAAGCGAGAGCCGAAGCAGCTGCAGCTAGTGCCGTTGAGGAAGTCGCCGCCGAGGAAGCAATGACATGGGGGAGAGACGCCGTGGATGATGTTGCCGGCGACGGCGCCATCGATGGAGACACGCCATGTCTGCTCGGTATCGAGCACCGGCAGCCCCGTGAGATCGAATAAAAGATAAAATGCAGCGGTGAGTGCAGAACCTCCGTGGTGGCGCCGAGTGGGGCAGGTCAAGATGACGCTGTGGGGATTGAGGTGGCACGATAGACGAGGCGAACATTGGGGCAGCTCCTTGGAGGTGGAGGAAGGGGCGGCTGATCCGGCGGGACGACGAGATCGACAACGGATCCTCATCCGGTGCGGTGGATGAGGGACGGTGAGCTGTTGCGGTGGACGACGTAGTCGGGGAAGAGTCTCCGGCTGGGCGGCGGTCGGGAGGCCGACGGAGGAGTGTGGGGTTTCGCGGGTTTTGTCGGCCTCGGTGTACGAATGGCGGGGCGAAGGGGGAGGGGGGAGCCAAGCTTAGGGACGCGCTTGTCCAAAATGTAGGGTAAGTTACCAGCGTACACCCACCGATTTTGACACCGCGACGTGGAGCTTCATTTCCGGCTGAGCGGTAGAAGGGGGATTCGCATGTCTGGGCTGCGGGAGCGATATTGGATGAGGAGGGAGTTCTCGCGCGCGTTCAAATTTCGGGATAACAAGGCGCGACGCGGGTTGAAGAAGCGGGAGTTTCAAAGCAGGTGAGACAAAAGATACTCGAGCTTGAAAATTTCGGGATAACAAGGTGCAGATTCCTTATTCGGCAGAACAAACTTAACGTGTAAAAAAACAATTCATACAAGACACAAGAGAGTCATGTCCCCTTTTACTATATTGCTATAGATGCCACTGAAAAAACTACAAGAAAAATGTAAAAAAAATCGGGAGAACAAGATTACCCTGCACAGTACCAAATCGATTCGCACTCCCCTCAACAACAACAAAAAACAAATCAATTCCCACCAAAGAAGGAGTAATGTCCCTTTTTATATGATTACAGATGCCATGATCTCGAATTTCAATTTTTGAATCCATGTTATGTTGAATTCAAATATATCGTTAGGTGACCTTGCGGTTTATAGTTGATGTAGTCGTACATTTTGATCTTCCATCATATATGAACATTTTACTCCACCATGTGAACATATATATTATCGTCTACCATATGGACTAAATTTGAATCAATTTTCCTTATTTGAATACGATTGTTGTCAAGTTATACAATAATTTAAATATTATCTTGATAACAAAAAACATACATATAGCAGTAATCATATTTCACTATGAACTACATGTACCATACGCTCTCCAATTCAAATATTAGTATCCATTTTATGTTGAATTCAAATCATAGTACATTATTGGTCTAGGTAGCGAGATGTTTGGGATAATCTAAACCCTGTTTTCATACAAATAATTTTTGGCTGAATCGGGACAAGTTTTGGTATAAGCCTCTTACAAAACCGGAGATTCTCTCAACAAGCCTCGTGGTTCCAAGAGGGAACGTGTCACCTTTGTGTGCGAAACGATATACGCTACCTCCCCCTGATTTTATTTACAAAGGCAACATAGAACTATATGAGTGCCCTATTAAATTTTGGAATTATTTCGGGTTCATTTGGCCTTTTTATACATTAATTGAGTTTCTGGACTTTTAATGTGCATAATCTAAATATGAATTGCATGCACATGCTCCGGTGCACCAAAGTGGGTTGAAAAATCACATGTGTGTCCTTGGTTGAATTTCTAGGTCCCATGGAAGAAATGAGAATGAAATTCAAACATCTGGGCGTCATGACTCGGCCGAGAACATCGAGAAACTTTGATTTTAAATTCATGTAAATCCAAAACTCGCATGGAAATCATGAAACTTGGCATGGTGTCATGTCATGGCACTAACATGTTGTGGTAAAAAATTGGGCCGATTTGGAAGCTCGTGGTTCTAAGAGGGAACGTGCCACCTTTGAGTGTGAAACGATATACGCTGCCCCCCTTGAGTTTCTTAACAAAGGCAACATAGAACTACATTAGTGCCCTGTTAAAATTTGGAATTATTCCGGGTTCGTTTGTCGTTTTTTATACATTAATTGAGTTTCTGGTCATTTAATGTGCATAAGTCAAATTTGAACTACAAGCACATGCTCTCGTGCACCAATGTTGGTTGAAAAATCACATTTGTGTCCTCGGGTGAATTTCTAGGTCCCATGCAAGAAATGAGAATAAAATTAAAACATCTGGGCATCGTGGCTCGGCCGAGAACATTGAGAAACATGATTTCAAAATTCTTGTAAATCCAAAACACGTCTGAAAATCAAGAAAGTTGGCATGGATGTCATGTCATGGTACTACCATGTTGTGGTAAAAAATTGGCCGAATAGGAATAGATTTTGGTATAAGCTTCTTGCAAACCGAAGCTTCTCTCAAGAAGGCTCGTGGTTCTGAGAGGGAACGTGCCCCCTTTGAGTGCGAAACGATATACGTTGTCCCCCTTGAGTTTATATACAAAGGCAACATAGAACTACATGAGTGCCCTGTTAAATTTTGGAATTATTCCGGCTTCATTTGGCCTTATTTACACATTAATTGAGTTTTTGGTCATTTAATGTGCATAATACAAATTTGAACTACAAGCACATGCTCCCGTGCACCAAAGTTGGTTGAAAAATCACATTTGTGTCCTCGGGTGAATTTCTACTCCCTCCTTCCATCTATATAGGTCCTAATGCATTTTTCAAGGCTAACTTTAACCAAACGTTAGAGCAATAATATATGACATGCAACTTACACAAACCATACCTTCAAATTTGTATGTCAAAGGAGCTTCCAATAATAAAATTTTCATAGTATACATCTCATGTGCTATTAATCTTGTCAATAGTCAACGGTTGTCTTGAAAAACACATTAGGCCCTATATAGATGGAAGGAGGGAGTAGGTCCCATGCAAAAAATGAGAATAAAATTCAAACATCTGGGCATCGTGGCTCGGTCGAGAACATTGAGAAACTTGGTTTTAAAATCATGAAACTTGGCATGGTGTCATGTCATGGTAGTACCATGCCGTGCTAAAACATTTGGCCGAATAGGAACAAATTTTGGGATAAGCTTCTTGCAAATCGGAGCTTCTCTCAAGATGGCTCGTGGTTCTGGGAGGGAACGTGTCACCTTTGTGTGCATAATTCAAATTTGAAATACAAGCACATGTTCCAGTGCACCAAAGTTGGTTGAAAAATCACATGTGTGTCCTCGGGTAAATTTTTAGGTTCCATGCAAGAAATGGGAATGAAATTCAAAATTCTGGGCGTCATGGCTGGGTTGGAAACATTGAGAAACTTAGTTTTTTAATTCCTGTAAATTCAAAACACGCATGAAAATAATGAAACTTGGCTTGGTGCCATGACACGGCACCAACATGCTATGGTAAATTTGTTGTCCGATTTGCGAAGGCGCACACATTAACAATCAACAAAGTCATTTTGGAACAAGTGCTGTCACGTTACAATCGGAAACACAAGTATTATTGAAACCATGGGCGTTCTACTTACTAGTACCATTACGTGCCGCCACGCGTCCCCATTTTTTATTAGCTAGGAGGCGCCGTGCAGGGTAGCTATTTGAGTACGAGCGGCGTGCGATCAGACCCCTGCGTGCTTATCGGGAGGAGAGCCCTTTGACCTCCATCTTCCGTCCACCTCTCTCCCAAGGTCTCCATTAATGGCGCCCGAGCCTCTGTTTAATGGCGTGGCTATGTCTCACTCGACTGAGATTTAAGAGAGAAAAAAGAAAATCTGAAAGCACGGATCTTGGTGTAAGATCCGACGGACCTATATAGCATCTAGTGCGACTTATAGCAAGACTGATGAATATATAAGGACGATTAATTTTTTTTTTGATCAAAGAAGGGCTTGCCCCTTCCGATTTTCATTACTGAAAACCACCACAATTCACAAGAAGTTCAGCACAACTCCAGCCTAACACGAAGGACTAAAAGCTACCAGATTGAAATCGCAACATCCCAAGAGGCCAACAAAGGCTAAACATCCGCGCTAGAACCCAACATTTCACAACCGACGACACAATCCACATCCTAAACCGATTATTACATCAAAAGAAACCAGGAAACTGAAGGAAGCCCAGCAGCAACTAGAAGAACAGCAATGCCAGGGTCACCACAGCAAGGGTTTTCTTCATTCCAGCCTCGCAACATTTATCTTCCACAGAAAGATAAGGACGATTAATTTTCTTACATAATTAGAAAGATAATTAAAGAATCCACATGCGGCTATGCCCGAAGTACACAAGGGCAAAAGAAGAAGGAAGACAAGGATCTGGCTCGCTGATCTCTACTTTCTTGATGCGTTGCTGCAGGCCGCGGGAACTAGTCTCCGCGGCGACCGGCGATGAGCTCTTTCGTGTCCTCAAGACGCTGCTTGAGCACATCCACGGATTCCTCCACCAGTCTTTGGCGCTCGTTGCGGAGCATGTCATTCTCGTCCATAAGTTTCTTGACGATGACGCCGGTCCTCTTCAACAAGGCACTGGTCTCCTCCTGCTGGTCTGCACTTCGGACGATCTTCTCCCTCAGCAGGTCGCGCTCGGCCCGGAGCCTCTCATTGCCCTCCCTTAGTTGCCGGATGACGCCGGTAGCCTGTTCAAACGAGGCTTTCATGTCGTCCTGCAACCTCGCCCAGCCAGAGATCTGATCCATCTGGCTATGGACGAGCGCATGCATGCGCCTGTAATAGTCGTCGCCTGCCCGTGAGAAATTTTCCCAAGCCGCCACGGCGCGGCGGGACATCTCTGCTGCATTCGTGGCGCGGCGCGACATCTCTGCTACTTCCGCGGCACGGCCGGAGCAGTCTGCTGCATCAACGGTGCAGCGGGACCTCCGTGTTGCTTCAGCGGCGCGGCGGGACCTCTGTGCTGCTACTTCCGCGCGATGGGACATGTCGGCTGCTCTCGCAGCGAGGTGGGACATCTCTCGTGCTTCCGCTTCCATGCTCGCCTCTCCCTGGTGACAATCTCTCGACCCAGAACTCACGCTGGCCATGGCAGACGCAAGGGAAGGATGCTGAATGACTTGTTTGTTTTTGTGGATGAGGAGTTGAGGAGGAATGTGCAGTCATCTTGGCATACTAGTATTTATAACCGAGTACCAATATGCTCCTAAGTGGGAAACCGTTTAGGTTGTGATCGGTGTGAACAGGTTTGCAATTCAATATATCGTGGTACTAATACGCTCCTAAGTGGGAAACCGTTTAGGTTGTGATCGGTGTGAACAGGTTTGCAATTCAATATAGCGTGGAGTAATTTGGAATGTGACGAGACGCAAGCTCAAAATTTATTGACGGTTCTAGTTTCGAAGTGCGGCACTATTCCCGGATGGAGTACTTCTTTTTCTACTCCCTCCTTTCCGGTTTTATAGGGCTTATCTCAAAATTTTAGTTTTTCCATTTTATAAGGCTCAATTTGGTTGTTCCCCGACACATGTTCAGATTCCAAGGTGCATTAAATCATTACATGCAAGTATTAAGAGAAAATTGACCAATGCATGTACTTTATGTATGCATGCATTGCAATTAATGCATTGATAAACATAATTTTTTGAGAAAAACAAGAGCATTAATTAGGTGCTTTCGCAAACTACAAAAAATATTCCACCACTCACCATCTTGGTTGGTGAGATTTTTGAATTAAGCCCTATAAACCGGAAAGGAGGGAGTACTGCTATGTATGTGCAATAACTAGCACCGTCGTATACATATTTTATGGTTAATGGGGCGTTCGACAGGAATAGCCGTGGCGCGAGCTCTAGGCTAGTCTTTTTTTCAGACGCATTAAACCTATCTCTCGGGACTTCTCGCACGCACCATCGTGCCACCCACAAAAAATTGTACTATGAGTTTAGTAGTACGTTATACAGGAAGAGAAGTGGTGCACGCACGCACTCGTCCTCTCACACACGCGTCTGTTTTTTCTCGAAAGGAGGATGATGACCCCCGGCCTCTGCATCTGGGAGTCACACACGCATCTGTAGCTACGAATTGTAGTGTTCTCAACCATCCGATTGGCTCTATCATGGATGTACCTATATACTAAAACATGTCTAGATGCATCTATATTTTGACAAATGGAAGGCATGTATTGTGGAACAGAGGGAGTGCTTGTCATCAAAATGGATAAAAAGGGACGTATCTAGAACTAAAATACGTCTACATACATCTCCTTTTATCCATTTTGAGGACAAGTAGTACTTCTTACCCAAAGGAACTTTATATCCAACAGACACAAAATATCTGTTCGACTGTTGGAAATTACTGATCTGATGTCGAAGTAATTGTTGCATCGCCACCAAAACCCACCATTTCTTAAGCTAAAGTAGACCAAGGTAATCCCTATATTAGCATATTACTAAGATAAACAGAAGGCACTGTAGAAACATTTAGGACGTGAGCTTGTCAATCTGAATGTGAAAGGGACACAAGCTTAGCCCCGGCCAGCAGCTTGGGCGGAACTGTCAAGAAGGTCAGCTCCTGCACGTCGACGTCGCCGGGATCCTTGTTGCTTGTCACCTCCATTTCCACCTTGACGGCGTCGGTCGTGTCTTTGGGCTCCCCCGGCGGGCCGTTCGCCAACAGCTTGGCCACGTAGTGCGGCAGTGGGGACGCCCCCGCTCTGATGCAGACGACCGACACGGCGATAGGCGCGCCGATGTCGAGCACGTCGCCGACCAAGAAAAACGCGCGCCGGTCCTCCTCCGCGAACAGCAAGAGCCGTGGCTCCGACAGTGGCACTTGCAGCTGGAGCACCTTGCCGTACTGGATCATGTGCACGGGCATGGGATGCGCGGTACTGATGTGGTGGTAGAGCGCCGGCGGCGGGCCTTCGTAGCCGCAGACGGGCACGGGGCATTTGCAGGGCGCAAGCGGACACACGCTCTGGTGATCGGCGAGCTTGTGGTAAGTGACGTAGAGCCCACAGCCTTCGTGCGAGCACTCCACCCTCACCGACGAAAGGACGGAGTGCACCGTCGTGTTCCACACGTCGAAGCCACCGCCGCGCTCGCACTTCTGGCACTGCCGCTGGTCCCCGGGGCGCTCGACGCGGCAGTCCGCGCAGGCCAGGTGCCCTCCCTTGCACTGCAGAAATCAATCGAACAACACATCAATCAAGAAACCTGCACCTTGCTCAATCAGCCGAACGGACGAATTGTATTCGAACCTCATACACTGGAGGCGTCAAGGGGCGGAGGCACAAGGGGCAGTGGAGCACGGTGAGGTCCATCGAGACCTTAGAGAGCTCCATCATCGGGTCCTGTTCGGTCTGCATGATCTCGCCCTCCTCGTGCACAACCATCTCTTGACTTGGGCCGGTGTATTACAAAGCTTTACCGTCAGATATTTTATACTACTTCAAGGTGCATTAAATCGACACATGCAAGTATCAAAAGGAGAGTCACGGCATGCATGCATGCGTTGTAGTTAATGCATCGGTAAACGCAAATTATTGAAATATATCGAGTGCAGTGCTTTGATGTGTCGCGTCAACTCGTACATCAACGAGAAGTTTGATTATCCACTCCCTCGCGGAATTAACTCCACCTGCCTTTGGCTGTATGACAGGTTGGCCACACACCTGTCAGGCCCACCTGTCATACACGCAAAGGCAGGAGCGTCCCTCCCTTGCCCATGATGGCTGGCAAGACTAGGAGAAGCTTTCGCTACACACTCTCCCTCCCGCACGCGGTGGACATGCAACAGTTCAATCGGTGTCAGATGGCCAGAAGCGTACTATAGTACTCCTCCAGTGCAGTAGTACTCCATCATTGTTCGACTTCCCGAAGAGGCAAAGAGCCAAGCGCAGCCCGGACGCTCGTGTGGCAGTTTCATGTGTAGAGTAATCTAGGATAGCGTGTACCGTGCATGTAAGCTTAAAATCGTTGGGGTCGGCTCCATGCTATGTGGCCGTCTCGAAGTTTAAAAAAAATTAAAATAGTCTTCTGGCCCTACTTGACACCCTGGTGATTGTAGTTTGCACGCTCATCTGGTCAAGACAGGAATATATATTTTAATTTGTTTTTTTCGAAAAGGGGGGACTCCCCGGCCTCTGCATCAGAACGATGCATACGGCCACATATATTTTAATTTGTGGTGGGTAAATGCTAGAGGTTGCAGCAAATATAATTGTACACTGCGGGTCTTTCAGCCAAGTTTAGAGGCAAGCATGTGGGGCCAGTGCTATGATGTGTCGCGTCAACTCGTACAACGAGGAGAAGCTTGATTTTACTACACGCCTTCTCCCTCACCCATGCGCGCGGTTGCTCGCAAACGAGGACAGGCATTTGCTTAGTAGTACTTCTACAACAAGCTATCCGTCCCGCTTGCGGTGGATGGACATGCAGCAGTGGATTCGACACTGTAGAAGCAGTAGTAGTAACGTCATTGTTCGTCTTCTCGAAGAGGCGAAGAGCCAAGCGCAAACCAAACGTTGCAGTTGCGAACATTGGAGCACGCATATAGCCAGGCTCTTGCATGAGACAAAATTGCTATGTGAGCCCACTATTGTACTAGTACGTACAACTACTTGCTAGTATAGCCCTGTAAACCAGAAAGGAGTATTTGCCCTTCTAGAGATTTCAACAAGTGACTAGACTACACCGAGACGGAGTACATATAGAGCAAAATGAGTGAATCTGCACCGTAAATAAATACATACTAGTTCTATCATTTTCCTCTCCGAAGTGCACAATATTGAGTATACTGACAAGTCTCTTTTTGACACGCATTTACGTTTTTTACACAGTACAGACGCAAGCGCTCATATACACGCGCATACACTCACCCCTATGAACGCACACACGCACGGCACTATCATCTTGAAATTTACGAAGTCACCATAGGCACCTCGTCATCGACGGGTCCATAGGTGCTTGAATGCCAAGGAGGGAGAGGGTAGCGGTTCCCGAGACGTTGAACGGTCAATGATGCATCCTCAATTACATGCAGAGGGAATTAATTGGAGAAGCTGAATAGAGCCAGCACGATGTGAATGCAACAGAGTTTGGACTCTCATATAATAAAGGCGCCCCACCACTCCAATCCATCTACTCCCAAGTCTCTGCGCAACACTGCTCACTCCAATCCAAGACCAAGTGACCAGAAGCCACAAGCACCTATGGAGGCGATGGACGCGAGCGGCAGTCGGCTGTGCGAAATCATCCAAGGCGCCGGCCTGTGGCCCCGCACCGTGCAGCGTTTCCAGACGGTGCTGGCGACCGCGGGCATCGTAGCCCTAGCCGACGCTGGCTTCGCCTCTCGCATGGACGACATGCTGGTCAACTCCATCCGCAAGTTCACCGCCGTCAAGAAGCGCGCGGACGACCTTGCCGTACTGCTCCTGCCCGCGCGCCCAGGCTCCTCATTGCCAGCCACCCTCATCGGCCTCCATGGTGACGAACTCTTTCAAGCCCTGGTGGCCCTGTAGGTGCCGGAGGTCGCGACGAAGAATGTGCACCTCGAGGCCGCGCTCGCCGCGCAGCGCCTCGCCATGCAAGAAACCGTCGACCTGCACATCCACGTCTACGAGGAAATCGTCTTCATAGGCCACTACAAGGCAAGCGAGGACAGAAATACATTGGCCTTCTTCCAGCGGCTGGAATCTTTGGATGCCATTGTTCAGAAGCACGTCGACCTGGCCACGAAAGCCGCTGCTACTTAGGCGCCGTTCGGTGGGCCGGCGCCCTGAGTCGAGGAGGTGGACGTCGTCGATGGATGCATCTCTTCTTGCCTCCTGTAACCAGCACTGCATCGCCTCGTGGCCTTAATGTTTTATTAGTATAGTACTCCCTCCGTTCCCAAATATAAGTCTTTCTGAAGATTCCAGCAAGTGACTACTACATACGGAGCAAAATGAGTGAATCTACACTCTAAACTATGTCTACATACATCTGTATGCTATATTCCATTTGAAATAGTATCTAAAAAGGCTTATATTTATGAACGGAGGGAGTATATGGCATTTTTATTCTAGTCATAACGTTTTCACTGTGAGGTGGGGCCGCAGTTGAGCAAACCCACCCCGCCCACCGGGCGTCGGCCGAGTTTAGAATTACTAGAAGAGAGAAACGGGGGAGGAGAGCTAGCTGTAGCACGGACGCTGTTGTCAGATGGGACTCGTGTTTATAGAATAGGAGTACTGAGCACTCGTGCCTCTTTTTTTTGAGGAAAAAATTAGTCGTATGTCTAGTACCACTAGTTGGGTGCGTGCGAGCTATAGCTGTCATCACTTTAGGTCTCCTTTTCGAACCGCGGCTACGCTTCACAGTACATATTATTTCACGCATTTATCCTCCTATATGTACTCCTAGGCTATTTCCACGTGCTCCCATTCGCCGACATGTGGTACATAGAGCATCTGGGTCGTAGTGCATGCACGACTCGGAGCATATGCCGGGGTACTTTACATTTCAGACCTCACAATTACATGCAAACCCCCCACAGAAGAAATAAATGAATGAATGAATTACTACATGAAACTGGATTATTTTCGTGGAAACCGCAGCACGTTCATTAAATTTTGGACATAACACGTTTATAAAAAATGACCAGGCCGAAACCAGTCTCAGGGCCTCTTTGATTTTTCCCGCAAAGAAAAGGCCTCTTTGATTCGCAAGATACTGAAAACACAGGAATGGGGAAAGTATGATGGCGATGAACCGAGACGAGGAGAACTCTAACTCAGTTAGAGGTTAGAGTTAGATTCTAACCCTGAACTAACTCTAAACCAAAGAGGTTTATGGATGGCAGGGTTAGATTGACAATAAATGCTCTATCTCAATCATTTGACTACTTTGGACCCTATTTCCTGCCGGATTTGGAGGGTGCTTGGATACGTTTTAGTTCCATGACTAAAAGTAGTGGGACTAAAACTTGCTAGCCTCACCCATGCTTGGATCCAAATACTAAAGAGACTAAAATCAAGTTAATGAGCATTTATTATCCTCCAAACCCTCAAATCCAGAACTCGCCTGTGTTAAAGGAGAGGAGTTAAATGAGGAGAGCGAGGACTAATCCACATTTTAGTAGGGGTACCCCTGACTAAAAATTTTTAGTCTAAAGACTAGTTTTAGCCCCTCTTTAGTCAGGGGTGCTTGGAAGTTTAGCCTCTTAAAGACACTATTTTTAGTCAGACTAAAATAAGTCCCTTGGATCCAAGCACCCTCTTGGTGTGGCTGGCTCTTCTGTGGCCTCCTCCCGCTCACAATTGACATAAACGAACCATCTATACAAATCAAGCATGCAAAACATGATAATATTTACTTTGTCCATACAAATGAGATATCCCACTTAAACATACAAGTCGTCAATCAAGCTTCACAAAATAAAAAACACTTCATGAAACAAAGAATGAGCTAACTCATCACGGAAGTCATTCACGATAGGGAGGGACCCCGGAGCCCCTCACGCACCGAGGGAGGAGCTCGCCATCGTCGCTCTGGAGGAAGGCTCTGTAGAGCCCAAGCCCCGGCAACCCCTCCGACGCCGGCCCTTGCGAGTTGAGGTCGACACCGGCATGGGTAGCAGGGCCGCTTGCCGCCGACTGGGAACTTAATCTTTGGGCCTCTAGAAATAATGCAAGCCTGTAACTAAAATACCTAGAAAGGTGAACTGAATCTTTGGGCCTCTAGAAATAATGCAAGCCTGAAACTGAAATACCTAGAAAGGCGAACTGAATCTTTGGGCCTCTAGAATTAATGCAAGCCTGAAAGTGAAATACCTAGAAAGGTGAAATGAATCTTTGGGCCACTAGAAATAATGCAAGCCTGAAACTGAAATACCTAGAAAGGTGAACTGAATCTTTGGGCCTCTAGAAATAATGCAAGCCTGAAATTGAAATACCTAGAAAGGTGACCTGAATCTTTGGGCCTCTAGAAAGATTTATTACCTCCTCAAGCAGCATCAAACAATTCCATGCGTGCACCACAAATCTATACCAAGTTTGATCAGGATCTACTTTTCCAAATCAGAATTAGCGCTAGAGCAAGCAAGATCAATGATATGGCCGTGAGACAGAGAAGGAATGAGCAAACTCACCCCTCTCGCGACCTCCCTGGTAGGTGCGCCGCCGCCGTGCACGACAGAGGGAGAAAAACAACTGGTGAAGGGGGAGCGGGGCGACCTTGGAAGGCCGGAGGGAGAGGGCGGTCGGAGTAGGGCGGCGGAGGCCGAAAGGAGAGAGCGGCCGGAGGAGAGAGAGGGCGAGCGGCCCTATGGGGAACAGAGAGGAGTCGTGCGAGAGGGGGGAGCGATTTGGTGCGGGCAGGGGAGATTTTTTTAGTTCTCTTTTAGTGGGCCCGAGGATAACTAACCCAATTAGAACCTCTCCACCGGGCTAGTTCTTTTAGCTGGGTTAGAGCAAACTAGCTCAAACTAACCCCTCTTGTTTCGATAATTTGAGGCTATTTCAACCCAAACTAGCTCTAACTCAGGGATCCAAACAAAGAGGAGTGTTACTGTACATGCTACAGTGTGGACCGTAGCACATTGTTTTTATGGCCATATCACCACATTGTTTTCTACTGCTGGTTCACTGGGCTACCGTGGTTCTCACTGCTGGTTCACTAGGCTGCCGTGGTTCGCACTCCTCCGACCTGAGTAGTACTGTAGTATAGTACTAGTATATACCGCATCATTCTTTGCTCCTTCTTACTACTCCGACATGTGGGAGAGCCAGCATCCGGGTCGACGTGTCATGCACCAGATTAGAGCGTGGAACGGAAGGGGGGCATCACCCCGGTCGGAGCGCCAGTAATTCATGACTATAATGAGTGGTCATATCACAAGTCTTTCCAGCAGTAACGCGCCGTCAAATCGCACAGCCCCACTCGCTCACCCTCCTCGCCTCTCTGTCAAACCGCCTACCCGAAAACTACCGCGCGTACTGCCCGGGAAAAGCCCCGCCCTCAACTTTTAACTACGTGAAAATAGTTCGAGCTTGTTCATTCTATATAAATACAGTACTTACTGTATGTTTATTCACCCGTGGGGTTGTTCAATGAATGGAGGGGCGGGGAGCACAAGTGAACAATACTGTAGTACTACTAATAGTAAGTAGGAGTCATACAGTAGTCACCTAAAATAGAGATTTTCTTTTCTTTAATGCCACGTACACAAATTGAAACGCTTGTTGTGGAGAGAAAAAAGATAATCACTCCACTATATATGGACGCAGGGGCCTGAGCGCTTGCTTTACTAGGGTTGCTCTCTTCATTCTCTCATCCTCTCCAGATATAAACAAGAAAGCGGTAGCGACATTTTCTCTCTGCTCACCGCTGGTCACAGATCCGGCTGGATCCCTTCGGCCGGTGTGTGTAGAGGACTAAAAGGTGCATCGTTCACACGGTCATCGCCGCCGAGGGAGGAAACCCGCAGCTGCCGGAGGGGCCCGATCCTCTGCCCGTGCCGTTCTCTCCGGCACAGCGCCGGCTCGGGAGGTCCTCCGACCCTTCTTCCTCCCTGCCGTATTGTCCGCAGATCCGACCTGCCGCCGCCGACATCCCGGCGACCCTCAGGTATAAGTTCTTCGAAAGCGGCCTTGCTCTACTGCCCCAGCTCCCCACGTGTCTGCATGTGCATCTTTTTCTACTCCCATCAGCTCTTCCAAAGCCACCTAAATTTTTAGTATTATTAGAGGTAAAGCTACTTCATGCATTCGAATCTAGGGCTTTGTACAAACAACAAAGAAAGGGGGGAAAGTTGTAGCATGAATCTAGGACTTGATTCAAAGAGGAAATAATATGGTGAAAGTAGTAGAGACCGGATACCCAACCGATCTCTTGGTTGAACAGGGAAATAATGGGAAAACGCACTACAAACTGGATAAGGAACAGATCTATTATTGGTTGAAAAAAGGATAGAAAGTGGCGGCTGGTGGATAAGTCAACAGAGTATGTCCAGGATTAGATTTGCTGCCATCACATAGTAAAAGGTCTCCAGGATTAGATTTGCTGCCCTCACATAGTAAAAGGTCTCAGGATTAGATTTTCTGCCCTCACATAGTAAAAGGTTTCAGGATTAGATTTGCTTCCCTCACATAGTAAAAGGTCTCCAGGATTAGATTTGCTGCCCTCACATAGTAAAAGGTCTCTAGGATTAGATTTGCTGCCCTCACATAGTAAAAGGTCTCCAGGATTAGATTTGCTGCCCTCACATAGTACAGGGTCTCCAGGATTAGGTTTGCTGCCCTCACATAGCATGAACAAACTCGGCATCACCACTTTATGCCTCCTTGTAGGTACATTGTGCTGATGCGTCCAGTGTCGCATGTCCTTATACCAGCCTTTTGCTGTTGTTAATGTAAGGGCGCATGTAAAATGAAGCGATCACACTGTTACCTTAGGGACATGTCTAACCAGTGTTATTGTTAATCTAATGCCTCCAGTGATAAGATGCAATTAAACTGTGTTACAAATGGCACTCCTGCTGCTTTCCCCAGTATGATAAGTAAGTTGCTCCTTTACGCTGCTGAGTGTCCTGGTGTCCCCACGGTCCCATGCCCTTAAACCAACTCTTTAGCTGCTGTTGATTTACTGTGTCTGGTAAACAAGCAATGCCACCATTAAAGTAATCCCATATTTGAGGAATCTCATTGTGGATCGTAATGCTTCTGGTAACATGAAGCATTGCTGACGTTTTAAAATTTCTACTGTCCTTGCGTGATTGCCATGAACATAACTAAGATGCTTCTTTTCATTTTGTATATGTTTCGTATATTCTTATTGACCAGCAACTATTTACTTTCTATCTTTTCGTGAAGATAGGGATATCCATTTCACCTTGTTGCTATTGTGACCTTTTGGTGAACTGCACAAAACACTTTTTTTGGAATGAGTGTCTTGTGCAGTTCAACTAAAATGTCACGTGGGCAACATCTGTCAATTTTGGTGGAACTGCACAAAATGGTGATTGGAGTTTCCAAAATCTCCGTCAAGTTCTGCTGGTAATCTCGTGCAATATTTTATTAGCCTTTGCAAGATGGAGCCGTCACTGTCACCATAATGGCACTTTATTTTAGTGGAACTGCACAAAAGGATAAGAAAATTATAGTTGCACCTTACATGAGCCGGACAGCCAACCTTACTGTACCTCAATTTTAGTGCAACTACTAAAGAAGAACCTGCCAGCTCACAAGAGCAAGTACTTCTTGCTAGCTGAATGATGCAATCTTTGCTTCATTTCAGGTGAACTGCAGAAAAAGGCGCATGAATTGAATCATGGAACTCCAGGCAGACCTCATCCAAGTAGAGCTGGAGGTTGAGTTCAAGGAGGCCGCTATTAAAGCGAAATCATGCTCTCCGGTCTCCTTGTTTGTGCTGTGCAAACATGCTGTGCAAACAGGAATACTCAACTACAGATCTTGTGACGGTCAAGAGCATTCGCCATGTTCTTCGATTGTATGACATGGCTAGCCAAGATGGATTTAATCCCGATATTCACTTTATCAAAATGCTCTAATGGGTTGGTTCTGAATCTTGCAAGCTGGGAATCAGTGAGATGTGTAGGCATCTTTGTTGTACTTATTATTTGAATCTTATTTGTTGGTTCTGAATCTTGCAAGCTAGGAATCAATGAGATGTGTAGGCATCTTTGTTGTACTTATTATTTGGATCTTAGTTGTTGGTTCTGAATCTTGCAAGCTGGGAATCAATGAGATGTGTAGGCATCTTTGTTGTACTTATTGTTTGGATCTTATTTGTTGGTTCTGAATCTGGCAAGCTGGGAAACACGGCATGATGATGCAGAGGACAACAACCATAACAAACAGTTCAAACTTGGTAGTATTATCTTTGTGAAAGTGTGACAAATGTGCTGATCGTGTGCATCCTGAGAATAATAACTCTAATTGTTGTGCATGTTGATCCTGTGGCACTGATAGAACGAGCGAATGCATTGCTTGTTTTAAGTATAAATTTCTATTAAAGCTAATTAAATTTAAGTAAAGTGACCAGTAACTCCTGTTATTACAGTACAAATACAGACCCGCTCATGAACCGACGTGTGGCCGAGGGAGCATCTTCTGCCGGGCGTGCAGCGGACGAGGGAGGGGTAGTAACTGTTGTCGCCTGTACAGACTTAGCTTACTGTTGAATCCAGTTCCCAAGAGCTGAAAAACGAACTGCCGCCGCCTACACACTCGTTCACTCGAAGAGACTCCAATGGCGATCCGAGGGGTGAGCCTTCTGGATATGGACTTCAGCAAGGAGTTCCCCTTTGAGTTCGCCGTTCAGTCCTATGGCTGCACCAAGTTGAATGTGATGTACACCAACGATATGGACTCGGTGAAGCTCTGCCTCGCCTCAGTCCTATGGCTGCACCAGGTTCTGGAGCATTCGCCCGTTTCATCGGTAGCGCCAACTGCACCTTCGCTACGGTGGAGAGAAGGAAGAACGCAACGATTCGGCCATCTGGTGCAACAAGCTTGTCGACATCCAGAAGCAATACAATATCATCAGCAACGGGCAGGAGAAGGACTCCGTGGTTGACCTGGCTGAGACCATCATCGACCCCTGATACGCCAACATGAAAGAAGACGACCTGAACACGTGGGAGGTACCTCTGAATCTATCCTACATAACCTACGCGGCCAAGGATGCAGACGCATGCTACGACATGTACAGGCAGATCTTGGACATGAGGGCGTGTCTGCTTCCTGTAACCGACGAGTACACAGACAGCCGCAGCATCATGATCAACGTGCCAGGAAGGTCTAGATGTTGTACTTTATCTGTTTATAAGCACCTTTATCATCTGAGTGTTTCATGCATTAGCCTATGTGTCATAATTATCTGTTTTGTCCGAAATATTTCTTTTAAGAACCCATTAACCTGATTGCTTTTTTGGTGGCTATTTGCTTATGTATGTAAACTAGTTCACTTGTCCGTAAAAAAAACTAGTTCACTCGGCTGCCGTGCTTTGAATCTCCTTCCTCCCAACATATCCCCTCCTCAGGTGGACCCAGCAGGTCTCTGAATTTTCTCCCACTTTCTTTTTCGATGTAAACTGAGTGTTCTCCTAGTACTTTCCCCTAGAACCAACTCAACTGTCCCACGTCTAGCCGAAAAAATAATAATACCCCACGTACTATTAACTCATCAAATTAAAATAATATTTTATTTCGTAAGTTGAAAGTTCTTAGAAAATATTAATAATAATTGTTTATATGTAACTTGGCAAGTTAACTCCTAGTGATTGTGTACATAAGCTTGCAAAGATTTTACTGACGTGCAATCATGTGTTTATCTTTTTATAACATTTCTCTGTCTAGCCCAACATGATATTTTCACCCAGCCCAGGAAGTCCGCGGGTTTCGAGAAAAATGCAAATGGGATTTAAACGGGCTGCATAGATGCTACATCATTGTTTCACCCAGCCCACCAAAAGGACTAAAATAACAAATGGACTGGCTGACATGTGGGCCAGTAGGTCGAAGCCTAAGAAGGCGTTGGATTTACATCCAACGGCCGGCATTCTTCTTCAATCTCTCATCTTCTTCCCCCAGCACTGCCGGAACCGCCTGCTCCAGCCTTCGGCGTCCAGCGGCGTTGTTTTGCGCTCCTCAGCAAAACACTACCCCGCTGACGGCCAGGCCATCCCTCCACTCCGCACCTCCTGTTATTCTCTGCCGAGTGTAGGCCCACCCCGCACCCGAAACAGTCAAGTTTCCCACTCCTCTCCATCTGCGACTCCACTGCCGCGTCTTCCCCATCTCCAGGTCGTTCCAGTATGGGGCCTCACCGTCGTCCACCGCCTCGGTGCGCTCGGCGCGGCGTGGTCAACATACGAGAGTCATCGGAAGAGGACTGTACGTGGAGAGCCTGACGGCTGGGACCCACGAGATCCATGGTCGCACGCAAGGAAAGTTCATCCTTATTACGCACTGTACATGGGAAGGGCTTCTATATTTCGTGAAAAAAACGTTACCCCCGCTGACAGATCGGACCCACCAGCTATATCTTCGCACGCAAGGAAGTGCCTCCTTATTACGCACCAAAAATGAATACCCCCTGCTAGCTGGGACCCACCATAGTGGGTGGCTGACTTGTGGGCCTACTAAGTTGACGAGGACAGAGGGCTTTGTCAACTTAGTCAATATGAACGATTCTAGCTCCAGTGACTGTACGATGTCCATCCAACGGCCATAGTGCTTCTTCAACCTCTGGTCTTCTTGCTCCAGCCGCCCAAAGCAGCGCCGGTCGAGCCGCGTGCTGCTGCCTCTCGTGGCCGGCTGTGATACCGCGGAGGCCTCACCGCTCCCTACTACTCCCACCGCTGGCCCAGGGTATCCCTCTACTCACCCACACCCCCTGTTATTCTGCGGCGACGGCAGCCTCACGCCGCAGCCGAACCAGTGAACCCTCGTACTCCTCTCCGCGTGGGCATCCACTACCGCGTCTTCCCCGGCTCCGCGTCGTCCCCTTCCTAGGCCTCGTTGTCGTCCACCGCCTTGGTGCTCTCGGCGCGGCGTGGTCAATGTGGTCAACGACCAACTTCCATCGGAAAAGTACTGTACGTGGAGAGGCTGACAGCTGGGTCCACGGCCACAACCCAGTTTTTTTGTGATTTGCCAAGTAAGTCGCTTTGTCAGGCCTGTTGGGCTGCAAATCTTTCAAGACGAGGAGAGCTTCATTCGGCTGGCCGAGAAAATGGCCTATTAGTAATGAGAAATGGGCTGTAAATTTTTAAAACACATCAAACCGGCAATTAGTTTCAAATATCTTTTTTTCATTTTGAGATTTTTAATTACATTAATTTTTATGTGTGGAGAATTTGTTGGATTTTATATTGATATACATTTATTTTTAAAATCAGTTTGAATGTGAGTCGAAATTTCGGGATTAAAAATAGTTCGGACCGCACCGAAATATGCAAAATTTCGTATAATTTTTTAACCGTGGCCACAATATGGGCTGTAATACTAACAAAAAGAATATGGGCTCCAAAAAAACCTTAAGAATTAGCAAATGGGCTGTAAATTATTAGACATAATGGCAGATGGGTTGTATGCTGTTTTCCACAGATTTGAGGCTTTCCTAAAAAAAGGTTGACGCACAAGCAGTGACTGTTGGATGTCAATCGAACGGCCGTCGTGCTCCTTCAATCTCTGCTCTTCCTGCTCCAGCCACTCAAACAAGCGCCGGCGGGACTGCCTGCTCCCTCCTCCCCGCGGCCGGCTGTGCTGCCGCACAGGCCTCACCGGCCCACCCTACTCCCATCGCTGGCCTAGCCATCCCTCTACTCACCCACACCTGCTGTTATTCTCCGGCGACGGCAGACGAACCAGTAAACACTCGGACAGTCGTACTCCCCTCCGCGTGGGAAACAACTGCCGAGTCTTCCCTGCCTCCGTGTCGTTCCCCTCCTAGGCCTCGCCGTCGTCCACCGCCCTGGTGCTCTCGGCGCGGCCTGGTCAACGTGGTCAACGACCGACATGCATCTGAAGTGGACTGTACGTGGAGAGGCCGACAACTGGGTCCACGGCCGCACGCAGGGAAATGCCTCCTTATTACCCGCAAAATAATGATTCCTCCACCTGACATCAGGGACACACCGAAAGGGCCTCTGTATTTCACGAAAAAAACGTTACCGCTGCTGACAGCACGGACCCACCAGCTATATCTTCGCACACAAGGAAGTGCCTCCTTATTACGCACAAATAAATGAATACTCCACCTGTTAGCTGGGACCCAGTATAATGGCAGGCTGACTTGTGGCCCTACTAAGTTGACGGGGACTGAGGGCTTTGTCAACTTAGTCAATATGCATGATTCTAGCTCCAGTGACCGTACGATGTCCATCCAACGGCCGTAGTGCTTCTTCAACCTCTTGTCTTCTTGCTCCAGCCGCCCAAACCAGCGCCGGTCGTGCCTCTGCTCCTGCTTCCCGTGGCCGGCTGTGATGCGGCGGAGGCCTCACCGCCCCCTACTACTCCCACCGCTGGCCAGGCCATCCCTCTACTCACCCACACCCCCTGTTATTCGGCGGCGACGGCAGCCTCACACCGCAGCGAACCAGTGAACCCTCGTACTCCTCTACGCGTGGGCATCCACTACCGCGTCTTCCCCGGCTCCGCATCGTCCCCTTCCTAGGCCTCGCCGTCGTCCACCGCCCTGGTGCTCTCGGCACGGCGTGGTCAACATGGTCAAGGAATGGCTTCCATCGGACATGGACTGTACGTGGAGAGGCTAACAGCTGGGTCCACGGCCGCAGCAAGGAAGTGCCTCCTTATTACGTGCAAAATAATTATTCCTCCACCTGACAGCGGGGACCCACCGGACGGGCCACCGTATTTCACGAAAAAAACGTTTGCCCCTGACTGCTGGGACCCACCAGCTACATCTTCGCACGCAAGGAAGTGCGTCCGGGCAAAAATAAGATTCGCCCTCCTGACTGCTGGGACCCGCCAGCTACATCTTCGCCAGGCAAGGAAGTGCCTGACAGTCGGGACCCACCTGGTCGAAGCGTACGTAGCGTTCTCATTCTGGTCGCGAACGTGTACGTACATATATACTGGTGGATGTAGAGGCACGCACGTGTCGTAGTAGAGGCGCGTACGTGTCGTAGTAGAGGCGCGCACGTAGCATGTACACATACGTACATCGGCCAGGGTGCAAGAAAGAAAATACGGCCACGTATGTGTACATACGGGCGGGGTCTCGAACGCCTACTCGCGCATACGTACGGCCAGGGATCGTGTACATGGCTGGGTCGGAACAGAGAAACAACATCGTCGTCGTGTTCATGGGGAGGCAACGGAATGCGTCGTGTTCATGGGGAGGCAACGGAATGCGTCGTTTTCATGAGGAGGGGTGTGGCGTACCGCAAAACGGAGGAAACGGACCTCCTACGGTCGAAACGGGGGTCCTGTTGATCGGGAGGAGTGTGGCATACCACAAAATGGAGGAAACGGACCTCCTACGGTCGTAACGGGGGTCCTGTTGATCGGGAGGGGTGTGGCGTACCGCAAAGCGGAGGAAACGGACCTCCTACGGTCGAAACGGGGGTCCTGTTGATTGGGAGGGGTGTGGCGTACCGTAAAACGGACGAAACGGACCTCCTACGGTCGAAACGGGGGTCCTGTTGATCGGGAGGGGTGTGGCGTACCGCAAAACGGACGAAACGGACCTCCTACGGTTGAAACGAGGGTCCTGTTCATCGGGAGGGGTGTGGCGTACCGCAAAACGGGACTCCACGGGATATTGTTCATCTCCACCGTCGACCTCCTCCAGCCTCCACGGGCTACCGTCGACCTCCTCCAGCCTCCACAGGCTCCTGTTCATCCATCCTCCACCGCGCGCTACTCCACCGGCTAATGTTCAACCACCCCTCCACGGGCACCCCTCCACCGTCTACTATTCATCCAGCCCTCCACACCACAGGGTCCTGTTCAACCACCCCTCCACCGGCACCCCTCCACCGTCTACTGTTCATCCAGGCCTCCACCACACCACGGGGTCCTGTTCATCCAGAGGCAACGCCACCGCTCACTGTTCATCCAACCCCCCCGGCAACGCTCACTATTCATCCCAGAGGCAGCATCGATCGGCTTCAGTTAGCAGCAGTAGCGAAGGAATCCCACGTGTACGAGAGAAACGCGCATCGCTCGGCCCCCGACCTCCCACCGTAACCGGAACTCGCCGAAATTTTCCTCGCCCTCGCTTCTACCATGGTTTTTTCCGTCATGGACGGCCCAAAGAATGTCATGCAGCTGCGTCTCCGGCCCGCCCAGGACGAAAAGCCCATTTTCTGTCATGATTTTTTGTCATAGAAATAGGAGCCCACCACATCTATGATGATACCGGGTTTTGTCACAATTATCGTCATAGAAGTGTCATATGTATGACAGAAAAAAAATTCGTTCGGCCCAAAATGTCACTGATGTGTCTTTTTTTTGTAGTGCAAGTGATTCACCTTCAATGCCCCCACGGCCAATTCCTCACGCTGCTCCTGCTCCTCCAAAATCCTCAGCTCCTCCCCATAAGTCCACAGCTGCAACGACCAAATCCTCAGCACCTGTGCATCTTGCCACGTGCCAAAGGACTACAGGCCTCTCTATTGCCTCAAGAGCTTCAGCTAGTTCCTCAGCTACTCCAGATTCTTCAACAGGACCCTCTCTGCTGAAGACAAAGACCACTGCTGGACGAGGTTCTCGCCAAAGTCCTCACAAGAAGCAGGTCGCCTTCCATGTGCCGTCTGAAGAAGATGAAGCTGATGATGAAGAACTTCCTGAAATCATCAGAGATAGGCAAGTCAGGGCCGCTAGAGCCAAGGGCACAAATGTGCCTCTGCTTTTCGATCCAAAGTTGATCCTCAATTACATTGATCTCTGGCACAAGGACCCAAACACTCCTATGCCTGACTTCAAGCTGACTCCTGGCCAAAATCATATGCTGACTGCCTTCATCCAAGAAGAGCAATGGAAATTTGAGAAGGCCAGGCAGATCAAGAAAGCGCAGTACAAGAAGGAGAAATTCCTGAAGAACAACGTTGTCTCTATGACAACTGATGATCTTGTGAAGATCCAGTCTGAAATCAAAGTCCTCAGCGATGACTTCAATGCTTACTATGCTGATTGGCAAGGAGCCAAGGTCAGGTTTGTTAAACTGACTGAGAAGTTCACCTCCAATGTTGCAGCCCCATCGCAACAAGAAATTCCTCAGACTGAAGCATCTGCTCAGCCAACTGAAGAACATGCCAGCACCGCTGATGACATTCAGGCTGCTGAAGAAAATGTGAGTTCCAGGGCTGATGACTGCATTCCAGCTGTCACATCCCTAGCTTCTGGCAATGCACTAGGCTAGCCTCATGAGTGACATCATGTTTAAGTTTCAAATGAACTTGAAATGGGGATTGTTTAAACCCTAGCATCAAAGGAATTCACTAGGTTCAACTAAAATATTCTTAGTGAATCCAAATGGCTTTCAAAAATGTTTCATCATTTCTGGAAAATGCTAGAGCAATAACCAGAGGTGTTGCACATTTTTCCATGACATATTTGGGCTCTGAATTAAATCAAATAGTATTTGCATTTGGGCATATAAATGCTATTAAATATTTTAAATGCTCAAATAATCATAAACTAAAATGTTTACTGTTGGTTATATTCCAAACAGTGGCATTGAGTAGTTTCATGATTTTTGGATCTGTTTAAGTATGTTAAGTAAAGCCCTAAAGACTACAGAATAATAGAAAACATAAACTAAAATAGGAAAAGCAGAGAGAGAGAAGAAAGCTTACCTGACGCTTACCTGCAGCCCACCTGGCGGTCCAGCACTGTGCTGGCCCATGCCAGCCAGCTGCTTCGTCCCCGCCAGGTAGGCAGGGAGGTGACACCGGCGTGCGCGAGCTCGCCACGGCGCCACCTGCTTGCCGCCCGCGCCCCTGGACGTCTGGACGACCTCCACGTCGTCGTCCTGACCCCCTAGACCCCTCCATTCGCCCCCAACGCCTCTCTCTCGTCGTTCCCCACCACAGCCGAGCGTGCTCGCCGCCACCGACCGCCGTAGCCGTGGCCACCGCCTTCCCTGTGCCTCTCCGACGTGTCCCCGTGCTCCGCCCCGACCTCCTCTTCCTCCTCACCGAGCCGCGCGACGCCGGAAGCCCTAAAACAGTGCCAACACCGTATTCTTCAACCTCGGTCCGCCGAGATCGCCGGCAACCCCGCGCTCGCCTCGCTGCCTCCCCGACCTCGCTGACCCGCTCGTCGTGACCGCTGTGAGCCACTGACCTTCCCCTCCTCTTCTTTTCTTTCCCCGTGTGCCGTAGCGACTGCACCGCGCTCACCCGCACGCGCCGCCGCCCGCGCTCGTCGCCGGTGATGCTTCGGTGACCATTTGGTCCCGGGCATGCGCCCAACGCGCTCCCCGCATCGCGTAGAACCTTCGTAGCACCTCGTCGCGCTCATTTGCGCACCGCAGCAACATCCACACTTGCACCCGCGCTTCGGCCGCCGCCGAGCTCGTCGCCAGCGCCACTCCGGCCACTCCCCAGCTGCGCCACCACCACGGTTGGATGCGGACAAGCGTCCGCATCCCGTAGCTGTGCTTTGCGCGCCAAACGGCGCTCTGTAGGCGAATCCCGCAGCGCACCGCCGCGTCTGGACTCGCCGGCGGCAAAACACCGGCGACCGCTAACCCGTTGACTGGCGAGGGTTGACCCCACTGCCCGGTTTGACTTGCCCCTCTCTCCCACTGACTTGAGAGCCCCGCCCGACTAATTACTCTAGTTAGCACTAATTAACTAGTTAGGTTAGTTACTACAGTCACTGACTAGTGGGCCCTGCCCAGTTAGTTAGGGCTAACTAACTTAGTTAGTTGACTGGGTCACTCACCAGTGGGTCTCACTGGTCAGGTTTGACCTCGTCGACGCCTGTTGACCGCTGATGTCACAGTGGCGCAGTTAATTATTTTTTGGATTTATTCTTATTCAGGAAATTTCAGAAAATAATGCTAACTTCAAAAATTCATAGAAATTAATCCGTAACTCCAAATCAAACAAATTATATATGAAAAATGATCAGAAAAATCCAATCTATCCATCTGTACCATTTGCATGCATGGTTGAACAACCTAAGGTTGCTGTATTTGGCAATTTGCATAATTGGCATTTAAATAAGCACATATGGAGTTTGAATTTGAGCCCTTGGTTCAAACCAACTTCATTTAATCTGGTTTCTAGTTGCATTAGCTAAAACCACAACATATTGCCATGTCATATTCATGCATCATATTCATGCATCATATTGTTGCATTGCATTGATTCTGTTTTCTCTTTGTTGCCGGTATTTGTCCCCTCTGAATAGACGTGGTTCCGACGATGAGTTCGATGACACCGATGAAGAACTATATTATCTTCAGAAGTGACAGGCAAGCAAAACCCCCTTTTTCATTCCGATACAATCCCACCCTCTCGCTCCTGCTCTCTTTTACTGCATTAGGACAACAACGATTCATCTGTTACTTGCTGCGGTAGTTGAACCCCTTATCCTCTACATGACCTGTCATTGCCACAGTAAATAGATGAAACCCACTAGCATGATAGGTGTTGTTTGAGCCCTGATGTGCCTACTCATTCATGCTTGTTTGTCGGGCCTGCTATTGCTTAGAGTTGTGTCAGGTCTGATCATCGGGGATGAATCGGAGGTGTGTGAACATGTCCTACTGTTGAGAGCTAAGTGTGTGAACACGATTTGGTAAAGGTAGCAGTGAGAGGCCATGTAGGAGTACATGGTGGGTTGTCTCATTGAAACCGTCCTCGGGAACTGAGTTCTGTGTTTGTGATCCATGAACAGCTACTACCACACATTGGGATCCTTAATTGACTCTCTCGGCTTCTTAACCATCCTTGTCCTCTGTCCAGGTGTTGCAAGTAGTTTCTGATGTTTGTAGTATGCTGGAGGCTGTGCGCAGCGCTGACCCAAGGGGTGGGCTGTGACGCGGTAGGCACGTGGCCGGGTATGCCGAGCGCCCGTTTAGTGTCGCAGAACCCTGTAAACATCGTTCGGGGCCGTATGTGGAAACCTCGGCCGGACTCCCTGTATATGGAACCACAATAGGCGATAAACCTGGACTAGAGACTTGAGTGTTTAGGTAGGCCGTGGCCGACACCCTCGCTGGGCTTCTGCTTGAAGGTTGCCGAGTACATGTCGTGTAAACGACGATAAGTGGTGAGAGCGTGTGTGAAGAAGTACACCCCTGCAGGGTTAACATCATCTATTCGAATAGCCGTGTCCGCGGTAAAGGACTTCTGGGTTGCCTATAACAGTTCATAGACAAGTGGAAGTGGATGCTCTAAAATGCGCAAGATAAGCGTGAGTGCAATGGATGGCTTTCTCGTAGGTAGACGGGAGCGGATCCATAGTGGTGTATTGATTGGTGAATATGTGGACTCGTGTGCGCCACCTCAAAAGAGTTACTTGCAATCATAGTTTAGGTTAGCCATTGAGTCAAAGCTGGCTTGCTGTAGTTAAACTCCACTACCCCCTTTGTTTATACCGATGCATATGTAGTTAGTTCTGATGTAAGTTTTGCTGGGTACATTTGTACTCACGTTTGCCTATTTTATGTTTTTGCAGAGAGACGTCAGTCTCGCTAGTAGTTCCGCGTGGACTTCGACGTTTAGCTTGTTACCTCAGCTACAATCTTGTGCCCTCGGCAGGATCTGGTAGATAGTCAGGCTTCTCAGCCTTTTTCATTTGTAGATGTCTGTACCCAGACATGTTAAGCTTCCGCATGTGCTTTGACTTGTATGCTCTGAATGTTGGGTCATGAGACCCATGTTTGTAATATCTCGCTCCTTGGAGCCTAATGAATAAATAATTTGAGTCGTAGAGTCTTGTTGTGATGCCATGTTGTATTTACACATATCGAGCATATTGTGTGTATGATTGAAATGCTTGGTATGTGTGGGATCCGACAACCTAGTTGTTTATGCTTGGTAGCCTCTCTTATGGGGAAATGTAGTCTTGTGCTTCCATGAGCCATAGTAGTCCGCTATAGCCCGGTTCACCGGAGTCCTGCTAGCCCAGCACTACTACTCTGGAACACTTGACTGGCCGGCATGTGATTCACTTCGTTCCTGTATCTGTCCCTTCGGCGAAATGTCATGCGGTGACATCCGGAGTCCTGCCTAGCCTGCTACAGCCCGGTTCACCGGAGTCCTGTTAGCCCAGTGATACAGCCCGGATTCGCACGCTGCTGACTGACATGCTTGATGTTGATTCATGTATGCATGTCCCCGTAAGTTAGTGCCACTTTGGGTTCACGACTAGTCATGTCGGCCCGGGTTCTCTGTCGTATGGATGCTAGCGACACTATCAAATACATGAGCCAAAAGGTGCAAACGGTCCCGGGCCATGGTAAGGCGACACCCGTGGGAATACCGTGCGTGAGGCCGCAAAGTGATATGAGGTGTTACCGGCTAGATCGATGTGACTTGGAAACGGGGTCCTGACAGCTTTGGTATCAGAGCCTGACTGCCTGTAGGATTACCAAGCCAAACGGGTCGAAGTTGAGTCTAGAAATGCTTTAGTTATATAAGGGAATTGATTGTGGAAGGGAACGTAAGGCTCTTTTTACTCCTTTACCTTATGCCCTTCTGATCTGAGTCAACCTCTTCTTTTCTACGGGGATTAAGAACTAGGCTTCTCATCTTCTATCAGGATCATGTGTTACTAATCCGTAGACTTATAGGATTGTTGGATTCAAGCCCTTGTTCAGTTTCTACTACTTTCAGTATGTTGTCAGTTGAACCAGAACATTGATATGATGTTGTTAAGTGACTATGCAAATCCTTGTGAATGTCTCAAATCTTTTTCTGGGCATTTACAGCCGTTATGCTGTCCGAATCATCCCAGGTCTCTAAATAGTCTGATGCATTTGAAATCCTTTCTTTCCGTTCTCGTTGTCCTTTTTGGTCAGAATAAGGACACTAACCGGTGCGTTGAGGCACTCTATTGCCTCGGTATATATGTTGGAGCTATTATTATGACCCTAGGTGTTTTAGGGGGTCACCTAGTAATCTAGCAATGCTTTGTATCACCAGTGTGATGATTCTGGCCACCATTCCCGAAAGCATGCCGTGATGTTATTAGTTAGTAGGTATTCTATTCCTGGGTCCTTGAACCCGAGATTCGCCCTACTTCATGTTGTTAGTATTTGCTAGTTCCCTTAAGATATTAGTAACCTTTGCGATAGTCCTCGAGGTTCGTGGTATCTCCTTCTTCCAAATACCATGAACTACTTATGGCAGAAGTTCCTCGTTGAACCAAACGATCACAACCAAAGTGCTCTTAATGAGTTCTCGATTCTATATTGTGACTCTGCCAGTTCTACCTTTCTGCATGGGTTATCCGGAAGAAATATGTTGAACTCGTTCGACATGCTAATACATGAAATCCAACTCAGAAAGTTATATGTTCCTTCGAGTTGGTCATCCCTAGTTGTTTTCTGACCTCCATCTATCAATTGATAATCAAGAGTATGCGTGCATTCGTTCATCGATGCCTATTATTCTTGTGGTCTGTCAAGCCATTCTATTCTGGAATGACTAGGAGAAACAAACTCCAGTACCTTGTCCACTTCGAGGATTGGGTCAAAGTAGTTGTATTCCGTGGATCAAACTGCCAATCTAGTTTTTGATCTGTTCTACCTTGGAGTGTTACCATCTTTATGTCAAGAATGTCTTGAGAATTGCACCACCCCTTATGAATTCTTGACGAAGTGATACTTCTCGTTATCATCATTCGCTCCTTGGTTCCATGTTGTTGCAACCGGAATACCGACAAGTGAACCGTGATGTGTGAAATCAATACTCCTAGCAACTAGTTGCTTGGTAGTAAATGGACAATATTCTCATTCTTAGCATGTTGGTTATTGAATCATCATTCTAAGATAGATTGTGCTATCTAGTCCTTATTTCTGGTGCACTCTTCGATCAATGAGTTAGGATTATTCAATCCCTTGCTTGTTTGATCATATCGTCTTGCTTTGAATAGCAAGATTTTTCTCGAGCTTAGTAACATATCGGTGGTTCGTGATTTTCTGAATATCATCTCGGAAGTGTTACCAGGTTGTCACCTGACCGCTATGTTGAGTTCGTGATCAAGTTGGTTTTCTTGTAAACCACTCTTTCTCCAACAATCCGTGTTAGATACCTCTGGACTAATTGGTTAAGCTAAAACAACAACTTGGAGAGTTGAAAGATAAAAGCTTAATCCACTTAGTTCACTCCAAAGGGGATATCTTGCGTGTGTATGTGTTGACGAGAGATGATATCTTCATTGATTGTTCCTCGTGATCGGTTGTTGAATCTATCGTCTTGTCCAAACCTTGATTTGAGTGTGGGCTATCGTCAAATAAAGTGAGAACCAACGATATTCATAATGTTGTCTTACTCGTGGTTGTTCCTCGAGCATACACCATTACATCCTTTGGTCTGACCAATACTATCACACTGTTCACATAATGGTGGAAGTCCAGTGATATGGAAATTCCAACGAGTTGTTGTTGAGCCCATCAGCAGCATTTTGTCTCCCCCATGATTCATGTTGAACATCAACCTAGTGTTGAAAACTTTGTAAGCAATGCCTTCGTGTTCCGTTCATGAAGCTTATGCTTGGATGGAAGAAGTGACTTCCTCGAATTCATGTGCATTTGGTGCAAGTTGCCGCCGTGAGTTCGAGAAAGATTGTTTTTGTTTCCTCTGGTACCATCCCAAGTCAGTTATGCATGTGTGAATGTATTCTATGGTTTGGTAGATTAATTACCTCCACTCCATATGTATTCCCTAGCACACCAAGCCACTGTTTGATTTGTTCAAGGAAAAGAAGTTCTTGAGTGCTAACCCTTAAGGACCCAAAGGTACATGCGCAGAACTTCGCTCTCCGCAATGATGGTTCCCAATCAGAACTCGTTAGTGTTTCATTGTAAGACTACTATGTGGTCATGCTTGTCTTGGACAACGTGTTCACATGTATGTAGCAGAACCAGCTCATGTTTTGGAGCTTGCTATCGTAGTTCACTCCCCGAGAATCTCGCAATGTCGTCTTGTCGATTTGTGTTGCAAACTTTCATTTTTCTTTCTAGACTTGATGAGTCTGGAATATCCTGACACCAACCAGATCTAAATCTCACGCAGATATGATGGTTGGAACATTCCTAACATTTGCATTTTGTTCCCAGCTTGCACCGCCTTGTGCCAATCTCCCTTGGACTGCCTTCTCAGCAGTTGTTGTCCATGTTCATCTTCAAAGGTGGACTTACCATGAGTCCCATCCATCTCCGATGATAAGCAAATCATCCATCGCGTTGTCTTCAACAAGGTAGTCCACATCATCCATTCTAGCCCGAGTATGTCGTTCTCTCGAACTCCGTCAAACGATGGTTGTGAATTGCCTTAGGTTGGTATAGAGAGTTTCAATGATCGATGTATCAAAAGTAATTCTTTTTGCCACTTAAGGGAATAATTCTACCAGTCATCTTCCCAAAGGTGCCCCGTTTGTTCCGAAGGGCAACCAACTCCTTACTACGTTGACACCATTCACCACCCTCCTATGTGTGGAAATTCCGCTACTTATTTAAACCTTGTCATATGCTCATTTCCATCATTCTTGATGTGTGTATCGTGTCTCAGCTCAAGAGATGTTATGTCTCATTTCATGAGTTGATCGTCAGTTGCTCGATCTTTGAGGAGATCAGTTCTATAGAATTTCTTTATGTCATCGTCGTGTTGGATGAAGTTCTCAGAGCATGACATCGAGACAAAGATCGTGATCGAATCAACGTTCTTATGAAGTGCAACCTGGTTCGTGAAGATCGTGTTAATTTGCGTTCCCCCTTCCATCTGACCCTACGCTTGAATCTCGGGACGAGATTCTTGTTTAGTGGGGGTGAGTTGTCACATCCCTAGTTTCTGGCAATGCACTAGGCTAGCCTCATGAGTGACATCATGTTTAAGTTTCAAATGAACTTGAAATGGGGATTGTTTAAACCCTAGCATCAAAGGAATTCACTAGGTTCAACTAAAATATTCTCAGTGAATCCAAAGAGCTTTCAAAAATGTTCATCATTTCTGGAAAATGCTAGAAGCAATAACCAAAGGTGTTGCACATTTTTCCATGAAATATTTGGGCTCTGAATTAAATCATATAGTATTTGCATTTGGGCATATAAATGCCATTAAATATTTTAAATGCTCAAATAATCATAAACTAAAATGTTTACTGTTGGTTATATTCCAAACAGTGGCATTGAGCAGTTTCATGATTTTTGGATCTGTTTAAGTATTTTTAGTAAAGCCCTAAAGACTACAGAATAATAGAAAACAGAAACTAAAATAGGAAAAGTAGAGAGAGAAGAAAGCTTACCTGACGCTTACCTACAGCCCACCTGGCTGCCCAGCACTGTGCTGGCCCGTGCCAGCCAGCTGCTTCGTCCCCGCCAGGCAGGCAGGGAGGTGACGCCGGCGTGCGCGAGCTCACCAAGGCGCCACCTGCTTGCCGCCCGCGCCCCTGGACGTCTAGACGACCTCCATGTCGTCGCCCCGACCCCCTTGACCCGTCCATTCGCCCCCAACGCCTCTCTCTCGATGTTCCCCACCATAGCTGAGCATGCTCGCCGCCGCCGATCGCCGTAGCCGTGGCCACCGCCTTCTCCGCGCCTCTCCGACGCGTCCCCGTGCTCCGCCCCGACCTCCTCTTCCTCCTCACCGACCCGCGCGATGCCGGAAGCCCTAAAACGCTGCCAACGTCGTCTTCTTCAACCTCGGTCCGCCGAGATCGCCGGCGACCCCGCGCTCGCCTCGCTGCCTTCCTGACCTCGCTGACCCGCTCGTTGTGACCGTTGTGAGCCACTGATCTTCCCCTCGTCTTCTTTTCTTTCCTCGTGTGCCGTAACGACTGCACCGCGCTCACCCGCACGCGCCGCCGCCCGCGCTCGTCGCCGTGATGCTGCGGTGACCATTTGGTCCCGGGCATGCGCCTAACGCGCTCCCCGCATCGCGTAGAGCCTTCGTAGCACCTCGCCGCGCTCATTTGCGCACCGCAGCCCCATCCCCACTTTGCACCCGAGCTTCGGGTGCCGCCGAGCTCGTCGCCGGCGCCACTCCGGCCACTCCCCGGCTGCGCCACCACCACGGTTGGATGCGGATGAGCGTCCGCATCCCGTAGCAGTGCTTTGCGCGCCAAACGGCGCTCTGTAGGCGAATCCCGCAGCGCACCGCCGCGTCTGGATTCGCCGGCGGCTAAACGCCGGCGACCGCTGACCCGTTGACCGGCGTGGGTTGACCCCACATCCCGGATTGACTTACCCCTCTCTCTCACTGACTTGCGGGCCCCGCCCGACTATTTACTCTAGTTCGCACTAATTAACTAGTTAGGTTAGTTACTACAGTCACTGACTAGTGGGCCCTGTGCAGTTAGTTAGGGCTAACTAACTTAGTTAGTTGACTGGGTCACTGACCAGTGGGTCTCACTGGTCAGGTTTGACCTGCGACGCCTGTTGACCGCTGATGTCACAGTGATGCAGTGCTGGCGCAGTTAATTATTTTTTGGATTTATTCTTATTCAGGAAATTTCAGAAAATAATGCTAACTTCAAAAATTCATAGAAATTAATCCGTAACTCCAAATCAAACAAATTATATATGAAAAATGATCAGAAAAATCCAATCTATCCATCTGTACCATTTGCATGCATGTTCGAACAACCTAAGGTTGCTGTATATGGCAATTTGCATAATTGGCATTTAAGTAAGCACATATGGAGTTTGAATTTGAACCATTGGTTCAAACCAACTTCATTTAATCTGGTTTCTAGTTGCATTAGCTAATACCACAGCATATTGCCATGTAATATTCATGCATCTTATTGTTGCATTGCATCGATTGTGTTTCCTCTGTGTTGCCGGTATTTGTCCCCTCTCGATAGACGTGGTTCCGACGATGAGTTCGATGACACCGATGAAGAACTATATTATCTTCAGAAGTGCCAGCCAAGCAAAACCCCCTTGTTCATTCCGATACAATCCCACCCTCTCGCTCCTGCTCTCTTTTACTGCATTAGGATAACAACGATTCATCTGTTACTTGCTGCGGTAGTTGAACCCCTTATCCTCTGCATGACATGTCATTGCCACAGTAAATAGATGAAACCCACTAGCATGAGTAGGAGTTGTTTGAGCCCTGATGTGCCGACTCATTCATGCTTGTCTGTTGTGCCTGCTATTGCTTAGAGTTGTGTCAGGTCTGATTCATCGGGGATGAATCGGAGGTGTGTGAACATGTCCTACTGCTGAGAGCTAAGTGTGTGAACACGATTTGGTAAAGGTAGCGGTGAGAGGCCATGTAGGAGTACATGGTGGGTTGTCTCATTGAAACCGTCCTCAGGAAGTGAGTACTGTGTTTGTGATCCATGAACAGCTACTACCACACATTGGGATCCTTAATTGACTCTCTTGGCTTCTTAACCACCCTTGTCCTCTGTCCAGGTGTTGCAAGTAGTTTCTAGTGTTTGTAGTATGCTAGAGGCCGTGCGCAGCGCTGACCCGAGGGCTGTGACGCGGTAGGCACGTGGCCGGGTATGCCGGGCGCCCGTTTGATGTCGCGGAACCCTGTACACAACGTTCGGGGCCGTATGTGGAAACCTCGGCCGGACTCCCTGCGGATGGAACCTGAATAGGCGATAAACCTGGACTAGAGACTTGAGTGTTTAGGTAGGTCGTGGCCGACACCCTCGCTGGGCTTCCGCTTGAAGGTTGCCGAGTACATGTCGTGTAAACGGCGATAAGGGGTGAGAGCGTTTGTGAAGAAGTACACCCCTGCAGGGTTAACATCATCTATTCGAATAGTCGTGTCCGCGGTAAAGGACTTCTGGGTTGCCTATAACAGTTCAAAGAAAAGTGAAAGTGGATGCTCTAAAATGCGCAAGATAAGTGTGAGTCCTATGGATGGCGTTCTCGTAGGTAGACGGGAGCGGATCCATAGTGGTGTATTGATTGGTGAATATGTGGAATCGTGTGGGCCACCTCAAAAGAGTTACTTGCAATCATAGTTTAGGTTAGGCACTGAGTCAAAGCTGGCTTGCTGCAGTTAAACTCCACTACCCCCTTTTTGATACCGATGCATATGTAGTTAGTTCTGATGTAAGTCTTGCTGGGTACATTTGTACTCACGTTTGCCTATTTTATGTTTTTGCAGAGAGACGTCAGTCTCGCTAGTAGTTCCGCGTGGACTTCGACGTTTAGCTTGTTACCTCAGCTACGATCTTGGGCCCTCGGCAGGATCTGGTAGATAGTCAGGCTTCTCAACCTTTTTCATTTGTAGATGTCTGTACCCAGACATGTTAAGCTTCCGCATGTGCTTTGACTTGTATGCTCTGAATGTTGGGTCATGAGACCCATGTTTGTAATATCTCGCTCCTCGCAGCCTAATGAATAAATACTTTGAGTCGTAGAGTCTTGTTGTGATGCCATGTTGTATTTACACATATCGAGCATATTGTGTGTATGATTGAAATGCTTGGTATGTGTGGGATCCGACAACCTAGTTGTTTATCCTTGGTAGCCTCTCTTATGGGGAAATGTAGTCTTGTGCTTCCATGAGCCATAGTAGTCCGCTACAGCCCAGTTCACCGGAGTCCTGCTAGCCCAGCACTACTACTCCGGAACACTTGACTGGCCGGCATGTGATTCACTTTGTTCCTGTGTCTGTCGCTTCGGGGAAATGTCACGCGGTGACATCCGGAGTCCTGCCTAGCCTGCTACAGCCCGGTTCACCGGAGTCCTGTTAGCCCAGTGCTACAGCCCGGATTCGCACGCTGCTGACCGACAATTCATGTATGCCTGTCCCCGTAAGTTAGTGCCACTTTGGGTTCACGACTAGTCATGTCGGCCCGGATTCTCTGTCATATGGATGCCAGCGACACTATCATATACGTGAGCCAAAAGGCGCAAACGGTCCCGGGCCATGGTAAGGCGACACCCGTGGGAATACCGTGCGTGAGGCCGCAAAGTGATATGAGGTGTTACCGGCTAGATCGATGTGACTTGGAATCGGGGTCCTGACACCAGCCGCTGATGAAATTGCCAGGGCATCCACTAGTGGTGCGCCTGAAGAAAATGAAGAGGTCAGGGCAACTGCATCAGTTGTGCCTGAAGAAAATCAACCACATTCCTCTGCTCCTCCTGCGCCTACCCCAACTCCAATTCTTCCATCTGCATCAGATGTGAAGAAGACCAAGGCTGCAGAGCGTGCAGCAGTGAAGAAAAGGAAAGCATCAGCTTCATCAGATTCTTCAGCTCCGAAGAAGATGAAGAAATTGACCAGCTCAGTTGCAAACCCCATTGATGTTGTTCCGATCTCAACCATGCCATCAAAGGACCTTGTTCCTTTTGATGAAGAATATGTGATCCCTAGCGGATCTGATGAAGAAAATCCTTCTGCTGCTTCGTTAGAGCAGATGGATGAAGAAATTGAAGTGGATGCAATCCCTTCAACACCAGTTGTCTCCCCGCCTATGCCTCAGTTTACTGCTAAAGAGGCCGGCGTTGAAGAAATGGAAGATGAAGATGTGGACATTGGTTGTAATGATGACTTTTGGGAAAGTCAGCACCCCAACTCTCCACTCTTCACACCATTGCAACAAATTCCTCAGTCCCCAGTAACTACAGTACAAATGGGATCTGATGAACCACATGCCACACCGTCAGTCCATGAAGAAATTCCAGCCACTAGTGCTGAAGAAAATGTACATGAAGAATTGAAGACCCAAGCTGCCACTGAAGAGGAACCAGAAATTCCTCAGCCTGAAGAACCTGAGATTGCGATTCCTGAGGTTGTAATGCAACTGACTGACACTCCTCGGCCCAAACCAAAGGATCCATTCTCAAGGAAGCAAAAATTCAAGGCTAATGATTTCTTCGGCGAGCACGTATTCTTCACTGATTACAACCCCTATGACTCTGCTCGCATTAGGAAGAGGCGTTTCTGGACTGCCAGCCAGGCAAATTTTTATTCCTCAGTGCTGTTCAACAAAGACAAAGTCTTCGATCACGAGCACATTCCTCACGTGGATATGGAATCTCTGTCGTGCTTCGTGCCAGTCCTCAGTGTTCTTCACGACGCTGGATGTTAAATTTCTGCACTGATATATGTGATTGGAATGAAGAGCTCATTCTTCAATTTTATGCAACTCTGCACATCACCGGAGACTCTGAAGATGTGAATTCATGGGTGCTCGACTGGATGTCTGAAAATACTCACTACAAGGCACCAGCTACTGAATTGCTTCGTGCTTTGCCTCTCAGTCCTCCCCTTGAAGCTGCTCATTGTGTCTACAGTGAACCTGAGCTTACAGATCACTATATGCAAGTGCTGATGAAGCCATTGAAGCCAGGTCAGGCCCCAAGAACAAAATTCCTTGTGAAGGAATTGTTATATGTGCCTCAGACTGTCTATCGCATTCCGACGAAGACATTGAGTCCTATCAAGGGCTACGACTCGAATGAAGAAGAAGCCGTTGGCATCATGAAGAATCTGCTTTTCAATATCATTCATGGCATTCCCGTCAACTTCCATGATTTCTTCATGAGGACTCTGGCCAATGTCGTAATGTCACTGTTTGAGTTGAAGCCTTATGCTCCGTGGATTATGAGATTCATCAGAACAAGGTCTTCACTCAACTACAAAGCTGATACACTGAACCATTGCAGCTACTTGCCCCCGGTTGAAGTCCTCAAATGGACATTTTCCTCAGCTGATGACAAGGGCAAGGCCGCTGCTGTTATTGATGAAGGAATTCTTCCATTGGATGGTCAATTTCGCAAAGCTGCATCTTATTCCACCAATGATGACTCTGCCACCCATGACTCTGCCGCCAACGCAACCAAGCCAAATCCTCAAGGCACAGCTCCCAGGGTGATGACTGATCGTGAGCTTCTCCTCAGTCTTCACCAGAAGGTTGATCGCAATCACAAATGGGTCAAGCGTCAGTTTGGTTCAATTCTTCACAACATGACTGCTACCCACAATGCAGTGAAGAAAAACCATTACTACCTCCATGAAACCTTCAACCGTACCTGGGCTATTCTGTCTCACATTTATAGTGCAGAAGATCTGAAGAAAATGGGTCTCAAGGAAGATTTTGACTGGTCTGCACCTCCACCGAAGAAATACAAGAAGGTCAAGGTTCCTTCCTTGGTGGCCAGCTCCTATTCTTCATCGCGTGACACCGACGAGCATGAAGACTTGGACGACACTGCGGTAGGCCCTACATAACCAAACGACCCCAACAACGCTGGCGCTCCTTCATCAACTTGATATTCTTCAGGGGCGTTAGTCCTCATTTTCGAACCTTTTGGTCATTCGATGACAAAGGGGGAGAAATTTGAGTGAGTTAGTCTTCAAGTGGGTCTATCTTTTATGGGCGTTTTTTTCAAAGTTACAACTCTCGTTCTTCTGATGACTTTGTTGGATCGAGTTGTAAACTTAAAACTCTATGGTGGCCTGATACTTTTGTTGTTTCTCCTGCATGCTTATTCCACGTTAATGTTATTGCATGCATGCTGAATTACATCAGTCACCATATTTCATAATGCATTTCAAATTCTTCATATATTATGTCAAATGCGTGTATGAATTACAAGATATAGGGGGAGATCTCCATGATTCAACTCTTCAAGTGTGCATTGCTTCAAAAGCAAATTCCTCACTATGCACATCTTCAGGGGGAGTTCTTCTATATCTTGCAATCAAATTCCTCAATATCAGTATTTACACTTCATATGTTTATCCCCGTTGAAAACTTAACCTATATTGTCATCAATCACCAAAAAGGGGGAGATTGTAAGTGCATCTAGTGCCCCTTAGTGATTTTGGTGTATTGAAGACTTATAGGTTAAGGGACTAATGTGTTTATGAGTGTACACAGGTCTATAAGTCTATGAGGAGTTTGATATTTACAGAGAAAGTCGACCCCTAAAAATGAAGTTCTTCGACTGAAGACTTTGGATTTCTGAAGACTTTCTGAAGACTTTGAAAGTGAAGAAATTGGTGTGACCTTGAAGACTTTGTATTCATTTGAGGAACATGAAGCGTTAAGACTTTTGTTTTCATAGTTTCGTTTTTTCTTTCTTGAGTCATAGGAAACACCGTACTATTAAAGGGGGTCGAGGAAATACTAAGGAAAATTTTCCATGTGATGCTCAACTCAAAATCCTACACCTACCAATCCCTTCGAGTGAAGCCATTGGAAATCTCATACAGTTCAGTCATATTCTTCAGTGACAGAGACGAAGCTCTTCTGGTCTCTGAGGAATTTGTTCTGACTGAGGAGTTAGGAATTCGCCAGTGCGGATTGCCTACACAGTGAGGAACATGATAGCCCTGAGGAATTTGAGCCTCATATTTCCGACCGTTGCTGTGCTACGCGCCAGCTGTCCCAAAATATCTTATCCACCTAACAGTCATATCATTGAAGGGCATTTATGTCTTATCATGTCGGGTTGCTCCCTATTCTATAAATAGCCGCCCCCTACAACCACTAGCTGGTTGGCTGCTCCGAGAGAAACTTACATTTGTCATTTGAGAGCATCCCATCCTCCGAGGACTTTGAGCGAAAATCATCAAGTGAGGAAAACCCAAACCCAAACACCGACAAACCCAAAGTGATTGAGCATCACTGAAGAGATTGATCCTGCGTGGATCCGACGCTTGTTACCCTTGAGGACTGTGCTTCTTTCAGACGGTTAGGCGTCATGGTCTAGAGCATCCAAGAGGAATTGTGGATTGCCGAGTGACCGAGTTTGTGAAGGTTCGGAAGTCACCTGAAGACTTACCAAGAGTGATTGGACAAGGTCTGTGTGACCTTAGTTCAAGGAGAATACGGAGGACTAAGTGTCCTGGACTGCGTGTTCAGGACTGGGTGTCCGGGACTGTGTGTCCTCAGGTTTAAATACCTAGCCGCTCCAACCAGATGTACAACTGAGACAATAGTTGGACTGGTCTACCAAATCATTGTCTTCACCAAGCTTACTGGTTCTATTTCCTCAACTCTTTCATTTCCTCATTACTGTGTTGTGTGCTTGTCATATCTGTGTTTGAAGACTTTCTCAATTTCCTCAGTTCAATTTCTTCAGTCTGTTTGTCTTCATCATGTGCTATCCTGTGTTTACGCTTTCTATACTCTGTGTTTGTCTTCATTTCATCATGATGACCATGCCTATGTTCTGCTATGCTTACACTTGAGTACTTATTCCGCTGCAAGTAGTTCTTCGCTAAGGAATTTCCTCACCCGCAAATTCCTCAGTGAAGAATTCATAAAAATCGCCTATTCACCCCCCATCTAGTCGATATAACGCACTTTCAGATTTTACGGGTTTTTCCACCATTATCTACGAGTTGGAGCACTTTGCACCTCCGGCACACTGATCTGCAGGAATGCGGAAGGGAGAAATCGGAGCCATCGTCATCACCAACACTCCATCATCTTTGCGGTCATCTCCATAACATCTTGTCAACACCATCATCTCCATCACTTCCGCCCCTACTTTTTAGTGTATGAACTATTACCTCATATTTTTTGCTGGGATTACTTTCTGGTTTTGATTGATTACAACTTGTGGTTGATATTTAGAGATTTAATTGGTGATAGATTTGTATGTTCAGATTGTGATCATGACCTCACTCATGATGATCCATTTGATATCTCATGACTAGTCCGTTACGTTCTTGAGGACACGAGAGAAACCTTGTTGCCATTAATCATGTGAAACTAAATAAAGTTTAATGTTTTGATATTATTTTTTGGTTTGATTCTCTAGTGGTGATGTGCGAGCATCAATTGCATATAACTTTACCTTTAAGGGCCTAGAGGAGATCAATGTGTGATTAGTTGTCTATTTTTTGCGGGCGGTGTGATTAGTTGTCTATGATGGGTGGCTGGAGTAACAGAAATTACTAAGCCCTAAATTTATAAACTATTACATAAGGGGATGTTAGAACCCTAAAGCTTAATGCTATGGTTAGATGGTATCTTAATTACTCTTGTGTATTTGCTGATGTAATTAAGGGCACAATCATAAGTGTGTATTTTCTTCAAGTAAGAACAATATTAGCATAGGTTCCACCGCACAACAATTATCAAGGCAATGAAAGTTAACTCAATGAAACTAGATGGAAACAACTTTGTGAAATTTTGTATGCCCTCGAGAGCGATTTGATCGCTATATATAAGACAACTGTCTTCCCCTTAGCACAATTAAAAATTGTGCCACTTGATGCACCATTGCACTTTTCTTACAAGTTAAGTTCTTACAATTATTGTTGTGATCAAACAAAACATCAACCAATGTTTGCAGCTTTTATAAATTCCTAACAGTTTCCATCAACCAATTTCCTCTGCCCCTCGTGGGTTTAGACACACTTACTTATATAAAAGGGGCTCCAACGGATTTCCTATAGTTATAGGTTATGAGCGGGGAACTCACCAAGGCGGGCAACCCCCTTCGCCACCCCCTCCCACATAAGCAGAAGATCGAGCATAGGGCAGTGCAGACAACTCCCCCTCTGCGAGAAGTCAAAGCCCGCAATCATGTACAGATCATACCACCGCCCCTCTCAGAGATGACAGGAAATGGCACCGACCATAACTCACACAACCGCCACCCACAAAACCAAAAGAGCAACGAGAGGGCAAAATCTCTTTAGGAACACTATGATATCCTACAAGTAGGCCCATACACACCTAATCAGCGGGGCACACATTGACAAATGCGCATAAAACTGCCCCATCCCCCAACCAGCGGACGCCGAGCATTGTGGGAGTTTAGAAACTCTAAGGGATGCTTGAGCTCACTTGGTTTCCTTTCTCATTTATTGTATCCATATCTCTTGATAAATGTTGTATTCTCATTATGAAAGTAATGGAAAGGGGGGAAGCCCATTAGAAAAATCTTATTAGGATCATGGTGTGTCTATCACATTGATGAATTGTTGTCTTTTTGGGTGAGAGATTGTACCATGCTAGAAAAGAAGCATCAAAACGTATTTTAGGACAGTCCCAAGTATATGCTCTCGAATGGATCTTTCTCAAGTTTGCAATCCTCTTTCTTCCTCATTGCTTTAAAAAAGTCAATGAAGTTGTTGATAGTTAACAAAAATTTAAGCATGGCACCTTTATAGTTCTGCAAAATGAAAAATGTATTTTCCCATGGAGAGGAATTCCATGTGGTTTGTTGGCCAATGGATTTGTATCCTCCCAGTTTGATCAAATGTTAGCTTTCCAATTCAAGTTTGCTTTTAATTTTGTTGCTACTATTATATGTATCCGATGACACACCTACAAGAGAGAAAAAATCATAAAAGAAATCTCTAAGGATAGACACATTTAATCAACATGTTTTGTGACTATATATGTATAAAAATTCCTACCATTGTATTGTAAAAAATTATATGGCTGCCGCAACACCTGCCATGCATGGAAAGGTACACTTTAAAATGCGTGTCGGCAAACTTGAAAACGAAGAAAAAAGCGCTCTGCCTCTTGAGATAGGATTTTCAAAGAAAACTTGGACGTGTAAACTCTCATTTCCATTCATGAATGAGCGATGACGCGTGGGCTAACGAGAGCGGTAAATGGAGAGATGCACGTGAGGGATATGCGTGTGTCCGGAGCCGGGGAGGGGGTGACGACGTGGGAGTGATGATGCGCTTGGGCATTGCATGCATGTGAATTAAAAACGCATGTTTCTGCGCGCGAGGCGTCGACTATACCATTTTTGGATGTTTGTTCATGGGTAAAAACATCCAAACCCCAAAAGAAATGGTCCAAATATATTCCTGATATGCTAATTGAGCTACATGAAATGAAATAGAGGGAGTAGTTAGAGGAAGAACTTTCTTTCGACCATAGCAAGGTGGGCCTGTCCGAGATGCATTGGACCGCTGAATTGCATATGTCGGTAAATATGTTATAGTTAAAGGACTGGAGTGTGAAAAAGAAATATCAAAACTGTCAGCGGACCGATCTTGTGAGACGCGCCTCCAGAATTTTTCCTCGCTCCTCTTGGTCCTGTCCAACTCGAAACCCTAACACCAAAAAATCCTCCAAAATCCATTCCGCCGCCGCAGCCCGCAGGCACACACGACGATGGCGGCGGAGCTGGGCGAGATTGAGGAGCTCGTCGAGGAGATCCTCATCCGCCTCCCTAAGGACGAGCCTGGTAATCTCCTCCGCTCCTCCCTCGCCTACAAGCCATGGCGCGACCTCCTCGCCAGCCACGCCTTCCGTCGCCACCACGGCGACTTCCACCGAACACCTCCCATGCCTAGCTTCCTCCGCGACTGGCCGGAACTCAGCATCGAGTTCTTCCCCACCACGGATTTCCTGGCGCGCGGTCCCGACCCCCAGCACCAATATGCCGTGGAAGATTGTCGCCACGGCCGTGTCCTCCTTCGGTACTTCGATGAGGATGAGGATATGCCATTGCTGGTCATCTGGGACCCCATGACGGGCAGCGAAACAGTGCTTGGCAGCCTCGAAATGTCGGAAAAGGCAAGGTCGTTTGCCTCAGTGATCTGTGCTGCGGACAGCTGCCGCCACGGTGACTGCCATTCCGGTCCATTCCGCGTCGTTTTCGTAATCCTTCACCAGGAAGAGGAGGTCGCTACGGCGTCCGTGTACTCATCGGAGACGGCTAGTTGGAGCTCTTCGGCGGTCACCGATGTTGGTACGTTTGAGGATGAAGTCTATTTCTCCATGCCTAGTGTCCTCGCAGGAGACGCGCTCTATTTCCTCCTTTTCCGGGGCCAGGATGTTGAAGGTTGCAGTATTCTCAAGTACGACTTGGGAACCTCCTGTCTGTCGGAGATTCATCTGTCGGAGGAGATGCAGGATGCCAGCGACAATCCTATCCTGATGGTGGGGGAAGACGGTAGGCTGGGAATCGCACACCTGTTCTTTTTCTTCCTCTCCGTCTGGTCGAGGGAGGTGGATCCCGGTGGAGTTGTGTCGTGGACACAACGGAGAGACATCAACCTCGAGACTCTTCTTCCCACTAGTGATTTCACATAATCACCAGAGTTGGTTGGCTCCGTTGAGGGTACTGATATCATTTTTTAACCACAAATCTCGGCACCTATGAAATTGATCTCAAGTCACTGAATCACCTTTGAAGATGCTCTCGAGCAAGCTGTGCCTACATCCTAATATCAAATGGACCCTCTTTCCCTACGTTAGCTTCTACTATCCTCCAGGTACCCCTTAACTTTTTATATGCATGTATAGTTGTGATTTGGGAATAGATGTTAATTACTCCTAATATATTTCAATCTGTGGCACAAATAAAAAATAGTGAATGTGTAATCAGCAGACACTAAGATGCTTTCTCAGCATACTGACTGCGTGTTCTTCCATGATTGTTTCTTTCTTCAGCGGCGGCTGGTGTTGTCGTTGAAGCATCAAGTGATGATGATGGACATGGCAATGAGGAAGCAGAAGTCTCAAGCATTGAAGAAGTTTAGATTGCTGTTTTGGTGTTGGTGGCTTTCGTTTGGTTTCCTGTTGGATGGATGATGGGATAGTGGTGTGAGTTTGATGGCTGATGGAAGAGTTTGTGTTATGTCTTGTTAATTAACTGTCTCTATTTTTTATAGCCATGCTATGGATGTTTTTGTTTTTCAAAGTTCAAACCCTGATTCCATTTAAGCAGGGGAAAGTTGTCTTTTGTGTAAAAAAATGCTGAAAGTTGTATGCATAATTACACAGAAAGTTTTTTAATTTTCCTCTACAGAAAGTTTTATATTTAAATAGTGCCAGCAGCTGCATCGCCTGTTGTGCGTGGATCACACAATAATCTGCTAATGAGCCTCCCAGCTATGACACCATTACAAACTGATCGCCAACTTCTGCTGATGTATGTCTTCGCGCGCTAATGCGCTTTGCCTGCTGTGATTTTGGCACAGCAATTTAACCAATAATGAAGTAGGCTGCTCCGTGAACATGATGAATACTGGTATGTTCAAGAGGTTTTTTACGGTACCCTGGTACTCCCCAAACATATATGGGAGTACCGAGTAAATCTGTACGTTCCTTTGATAGGGTAGTTTAGTCTTTTCCGTATCTAATTTTTGACTAATTGCATTTCCTTAATCTACTCTGGTGATCCGGGGTAATATGAAACCGTCCTTCCTGTTTGCACGCACGTAGCGTCAATCATCTTCTTCCTCCCCGCAACAAAAAATAAATAAATCAGGGAGGCTGCAAAACTTTGTCGTACTTTAACCATGCTGCATCTCAGCCGCCGCCGTCGGCGTGTCACACCCCCGTCGAGAGGTTGTTTGTCACGCATCGGCGACCCGTCGTTGCATCTCTGGCCGCTAAGCCTAGCTCCGATCTGCAGGGCCTCACCTTTCTGGCGACGGTGATGGCCCCGCTCCGCCGAACCTGGCCGTGACTGAATGTTTATCACATGATCCAGTCGTCCCTTGTAACTCGGGATTACAGTTACTGACGGATTAAAAATTAACATGTTAACTATCCTTTGTTATTCCAATTTTACCCTCCAGATCGGGGCACTCCCTGCTGTTTAACGGTGGTACTCCATGACAGTGCTGTTGGAGTACAAACTAAAACTGTGTGTTAGATCGGAGGAAATTAGCGGCCCGTGTTAGTTTCAGGGTACCGTAAAACAACTCATGTTCAATGGTTTAGGTTTAAGCTGATATTGGTTGACTACTCTGTTTTCCCTCTTATTTGTTTTGCTACAGGTTTGTCTCCATGCTCTTTGGTTTAAAATAAGCTGATCTGTCTTCTTTCATATATATGTCACGCGTGAATTCCATTACTGTTGTATTGGTTTGATCCGTTGTAAGGAGTCGTCAAAGCCCTCCTTAAAAAATATGAACAAGTGAACAATGTTCTGTTATACAATCCTCACGGGTTCACGGTTGTCTAATTTGCCACATGAGAAACTCGGCCTTACAGAGGTTGCTGCCAGAGAAATACTGTAGACAATATATATGAAAAAATATATGTAATCATCATGTAAGCAGAAAGAATGCCTCTACTGAATACCCATTTTTTCTTGCAGGAGTATCTTGCATGGGCTTCTGCGGAACCTATATTACCTTCTTACCTCTCATGTGAGAAGCGGAGGTAAGAGGGAGCATGTTAAAAAACCTCAGTCTGGTAAGAACAGATGCTGCCATTTCTTACTTTGTTTTCGAAATTTCCCTCTCCTCTTTAAATCTGATCAGAACAGATCCTATTTGGTCAACTCCCATATCCTATGTTTTCTTAGTTTAAGGGCTTCTGAAGCTTGTTTGCATCTTGTGATTTGTGGTACGCCTGCTCCTACTAGCTTCTTCGCTCAGTCTAGTGGTTCTTTTCTCTGTTGGTGTATGACACCAGTGGTTTTATGACTCTACTGTTGCTGATGTGCCCTATTTATACTATTGGTCAATGCGTATATGGATGATACATATGTGGTTGACTCATATTTTGCACAGATGAGTAAGATCTGTGGTTTGGCAGCGTGGGCTTTAATTTACCGATTTATGCTAGAATTACACCTGTCATTCTCTCCTTCATGCTTATCGTTCTAAACAGCTGGATGGCCTCTTTGGCTGGCTTGGGAACAAAGGCTTGGTCTTATCCTTGGTAGGTTTATTTTCCCTATGTGAAATGCTTGCCTATTGGCGAACTTATGCCCTCGGCTGGACTTGTGTATGTTTATCCTCTTGAAGATTTCCTTGGATAGGAATTTCTTAACATAAATATGTGGCTCAGATCATTAGCATATTGGAAAACGGTTGGGTGGACTTAATTTAATCTGAAAGCTTGACCAATACTTAATTTAACTATGGGATTTGACTTAATGAGGTTTAACTAAAACTTACAGTGATAGACTACTGTTGACTTAAGTGAGGTTTGGCTGGGTTTGTTGTGGATTTTATGCTATTCTTGGAAATATTGGTTGTCTTTGCCATTCTTGGTTGGCTTTTATTATGTCTATTGTTGGCTTGAATGGGTCATAATTGTAGGCATCTATGTCTTCAGAATCAGACCAATTTCTGGTTTCGTCAAGGTTAACCTCAAATATGATATTCCATCTCTGTTTAGAGATGCATACATTCTAACCCTTAACCAAATTCTTTTATCTGTATGACTTTATGCAGGTTCTAATCCAAAATGGAGTTAAAATGCAGAGACGGAGAGGGCTTAAGCTAGGTCTTTTCTCCTCTTTTACTCCTTTTGTACTCACTTGTAGCATATACTCGTACATTTCCTCATTATCAATAAATTTTGTTTATTATCCAATTGTATTCCTTTTCCTATTGGTATTTCATTCGATTATGTAATTTATTAATCTCCCCCCTTGTATGACTTTATAAATATGAGTTTGTAACATTGAATTCAATGTTGACTGTATTTCTTCTTGATTATTCAGTTTTCTTTGTTTAAATTCCAATTCAAATAACTCTATACAATCAAGTCATTGTATCATAATAATAATTGCACTGTGACCCAAATGTGGCAAAATGAACAAATGTCATGCCCAATTACCCACACTTGGCTAGACATACTGGTTTTAAGGGAGAAGTTTTAAATTCCCTCAAAAAATTATGCATGAACTGCAGTGCACAATCGGGAAAACAGATCTCCGTTCTTATTGTAAACTATGGGTTGTTACACCATGAAATTAAAATTATTGGTAAACATTATTATCTTAATTTGAAAAACATCCATAGAGACAAATGGCTCTCGGTAGCATATGCACTTATACTCAAGAACTATACTTGATTAGAATTCTAAAGAAACATGTTATCTTTTTCATAATATAAATGTTCATATAATATATGTGCTTGTAATTTAAGAAAAAAATGTTTCCGTCGCAAGAGAAAAAAATTAGTGCTCTAAATATATAAAAATCTTAGCACTAAATTTTGTTCATTTTACATGTGAAAACTCTGTTTTTTGCAAAAACAAATACAAGCATAAAAGGACTTGAACATCATGTCCATGATCGCCACATTCTAGCTGCAATGATTTGTCGCTATCTATTTCTCAGCCACGGTTGTTGCAATCATGGTGTCCTCTACCTATACCCTCGCCATCACATCCTCAACCAAAGCCAAGCATTGGCTCCTGAATGTATGCAACACATGGCTCGAGGTGGCGTGTGATAGGTGAGGCACATCGCAACCGTCGAGGAACATGCATGTGGTGTATATCTAGTACCATGGCTGGTTTTATCAGTTTCTTGCTATGGAAGACAAAAGAAAAAATAATGTGATACTCAATAAGTTTTTAGAAATCCTGTATTGCAAACAACTTGTGTGTCGTGAATGAACAAAGCACACTGGAATATATTACCACTTCATCAAAGAGAAGTTGGATGAAGGAATTACTTTCATGATGTATGTGAGCTAATCCCCTCGCAAAGAAAAAAGATGCATGCTTATCAAATCAGACAGTAAATAACCACATATTCTTACTAATGTCTTCTACCGTATGAACTTTTTCGGTCTTTTGCAGTATCAAGATAGCCATCCCGTATTTTTGAAGAAGAAAAACGAACACAGGTATGACAATGTTTCACAACAAAAGCAAGATATTGATTCTTATTCCGCTTATGCATTTTATTTCATATTGGTGTACATATTTTTGTTTCCAAAAGTTTTCCTGGCAAATCCTATTTGATATCTTATATGTTGTTAGTTTACCACCACTATCTGACTATGTTATAAGTTATTAGGCTCCTTCTGAACCTTGCGTAGTGATAGTGTTATCAGGTTCTTGCCCCATACAAATGTGCCGATTACGGGCATGTTGCAGCAAATGTGCTATTAGGCTCCTAGTAAATAGAACCAAAGGCACGCGTTACTGCACAGTTGTACCTTACCATTGTTGAAACAACTATTTCTACATGCATTTTATTAGAACTAACGATTATCTTAAAACACTATGAATTGGCCGGCCTCATGGAGATTGCAGGTTCGGAACCTCTCATAAAGGAGTAGATTGTCATTGACATCAGATAAAGTGGTTTTGCCTACGAACGACGCAATTGCCAGCTCCATCGTACGTGCACACATATATGGTTCCAAGGTGGCAAACCATAGGCATATAAACAAAGAACTTACAGTGTGTATATTGTATGAAGCATACGAAATAATTTCATGTCAATAACCCTTGTGACTATCAAAGAGAGATAAATATGTAATGCATGAGTATTAGCTAGCAAGGACTCCCAGAATATTACACATATGGTCCATAATACTGAACTTATGAATCTCACGATATCAAAAAGCTCGCCTATCCAGGAAAGGAGATATCTCAGTAGTGCCAACAAATAGAAAAACGGTTCATTAAACTATATTTACTTGTAAATAAAAGAAAGTAGAAGATAGATCAAGTACAAAATCATCCTACATAGTCAGGACTGAAGGGTAAGCAAGAAGCTCATTACTTGTGATGTAATTTACAACAAATCTACAAAAGAGAAAAAATATATAGTAAGATGTAAACAGAACCATATGGCTTAGGTACTCGTTGTACTTAAGCAGCTGGGCTTGCTGAAGATGGCAATCAGAATTCTTGATGATTAAAGCTACTAATTACTAAGCTCCGTCCAGTCCAGGCATAATAAAATTGGACAATCTGAGATTTCTTTTTTGGACTACTACATGTTTATCAGCAGAGTGAGTGAACACCAGTAGTAGTGCCTGAGAAACATTTAGCTAAATTGTTTGGAAATTTCCCAGAATCCCATCAGTTCTTGTGACCCGGGAGTGAAACATAGTTGATATGATATCTATGAATAATAAGTTAATAACAAATTACTAATTAATTCGACGAATAATTCTGTCCAACAACCAAGTAAAAACAGTTTACAACCACATCTATTATTTGAGAAATGTCATGCCAAATATACCAGTTTTAATATTCTCTGTGAGTTTCACTAAACACTAGAATTGGAATTTTAATAGCTATGAAATCTGGAGATGCTCGAAGGATGAAAATGAGCTGACATTATCAGTATTAAGTTGGGATCTGTGTGGTTGCTAAAAATCCTAAAAAATTTCAGATATCCTCAAATACAATCCCTTTGACATGTAAGCAAACAATTAAATTTGCAGGTGCTTGTCGCGATGGTTGTTAGCCGTAAACCACGCTAGGGCGTTGGAGCTCAGTGCTGGTCGTTGCAAGCTGTTGGGCAGGCCCGCGTTGCGTGCGGTTGTGCGCGTCGTGTGCGTGGAGAGCCCGGCCAGGTCGTGTGTGTGTGTGCGCGCGCGCGCGAGTCAGCGCGTGTGCGTGGCCGCGTTGCGTGTTCTGTTGGCAAGAACGGGGGGAGCGTTGGAGTCGATCCTGGGCGGGCGCGCACGACCCGGACATGTACGTGCATGTCGCGGGCGTGGATGGCGCGGGCCGGATCGGGCGCTCGGCGTGGTAGACTGGGACGTGGGTACGTGCCTGGCGAGTCCCAGGGTATAAGTAGCCCCCCATGCGTTGTAACAGATCGAGGCTTACGAGTTTGTGCTCGTGGAAGTGGCGTTCGAGCGCTGGAAAAAAATCCTCCCGTGTCCACTCTATTCTTCCTTCCTCCTTCTTTTTTGTTGTGTTAGAGAGAGAGCCAGAGGGAGGTGCAGTGAGAGGGAGGAATAGGAAGGGCACGGCAACAACAATTGGTATCAGAGCCACAAGGTTCGAGGGGCGGCCGTGGCGTGCGGCGGTGTCCGCGGGCGCGCGGCGAGCGTGGCGGACATGAAGGCATCGGCTGCGGTGCGCAACGATGCAGGGTGATGCCGTGCGCACGACGAGCAACGGCGGTCGCAGAGACGAGGAGGTCGCGGAGGACCTGCTTGGTGGCGCAGAGGCCGCAGCGGCTCGGCGCGACGACCGTGGAGGTGCTGCGCTGCGGTTGAGGCCGCAGCGGTGCAGGGCAATAAGCCGCGGTGGCGAGCCGGGCGCGACCGGTGCGTGTTATGGGTGCGCACTGGACGCGGCGGGCCCGTCAGGACCGTGGGCGCGCGTACGAGCGTGCGGTTGACGTTGGGAGGAGGCGTATGTCGCCGTTGTGCTCGAGTCCGTGCTCGAGTTCGGCTACATCCTTCCGGCGTTTGTTGCTGGAGTTCGCGTCGAAGCGCGACGGGTGCACCGGCCGGGGAGTGTGTGGCGTGGCGAATGCAGCGGATGAGTGACCGCGTCAAGGCGCTGGACTTGGGCCGTGGCGGCTGCGTGCGTGCGCGTCATGTACACGAGCTTGGGAGCACGGGACGCGGGGTGCTGCGCGGCGGAGGCCGCAGCGGCGTGGTGCGACGGTCATGACGATGACGACGGAAGCCGCAACAACTCCGGCGACGGCAGGTCGTGGTTTAGGGGGAGAAATGTTAGCCGTAAACCACGCCAGGTCGTTGGAGCTCAGTGCTGGTCGTTGCAAGCTGTTGGGCAGGCCCGCGTTGCGTGCGGTTGTGCGCGTCGTGTGCTTGGAGAGCCCGGGCAGGTCGTGTGTGTGTGTGTGCGAGTCAGCGCGCGTGTGCGTGGCCGCGTTGCGTGTTCTGTTGGTAAGAACGGGGGGAGCGTTGGAGTCGATCCTGGGCGGGCGCGCACGACCCAGACATGTACGTGCATGTCGCGGGCGTGGACGGCGCGGGCCGGATCGGGCGCTCGGCATGGTAGACTGGGACGTGGGTACGTGCCCGGCGAGTCCCAGGGTATAAGTAGTCCCCCATGCGTTGTAATAGATCGAGGCTTACGAGTTCGTGCTCTTGGAAGTGGCGTTCGAGCGCCGGAAAAAAAATCCTCCCGTGTCCACTGTCTTCTTCCTTCCTCCTTCTTCTTTGTTGTGTTAGAGAGAGAGCCAGAGGGAGGTGCAGAGAGAGAGAGGAAGAGGAAGGCCACGGCAACAACAAAGGTTACAGAAGCATGCGGATAATCAGGGTAAAAACATGAATCTGAAATTCTGTATGCTTTTGGATTATGTGAGTAGGCTAAATTTCCTCATGTGTTCTTGGTACTCATGAACTGATAACAGATGAGGTAATGTTTGAATGATGTTTGTGTAAGTCAATGATGTTGTATTCGACTATTCTTATAGATGTACAACAAGATTCTATTCGCAGTAAGTTGGGTTCGAAATATCACCTGGATATCTATGAAGATCTTATGTGGTGTGGATGCTCTATTGATCATTTACATGGGTTGAAATTCTTTTTATGAAGATCTACCCCAATTGTTGAGCTTAAATATATACCCTATACATATACATGTATTTATGTAATACGAGATACTCCTTTAGTAATCTGGCAAAAACTGTAGAAAACATCCAGAAAGATAGGCGTTTGTGTTCATAGAGGCCCTCTGAAACGGTTCAAACCTGCAATACTTTCATGCCATTTTTAGGATCTACTTAGCTGCAATGAGTTGATGGCATCTGTATGTGTAGGATTTCTCTTATTTCCTGATGCTAAATCAGAAGCATTCATTTTTCCCATCTGCAACTCATTTGCCTCTGTTGTTAATAAAAATTGCATTATACTTGCCCTGTTATGGAGGGAAAATACTCATGAGTGGCAGGCTGGTAGTTAGCTACAATGGTCTTATCATTAGGCGCAGTGCGGGAGTAAGTGTTCTTAAACTCTTATGCTAACAGTAATATATTTTGATCCTTATTTTCTGAAAAAAGTTCAGAAGATATGTTCAAGATTGAAGTTAATTGCTTGTTTGTATTAACAAACTTTTCAGTGCATGTGATAATATAAATGATATCAATGCCATAAAATCATAGAAAGAATAACAGAAGTTTGTGGAAAGAATAGAACAACAAATTTGTTGATCGAAATTTCAGCCAGGTTAAAAGGAATATGCATAACCATAAAACTCACTTGAGAAATAACCTCACAATAATTGAAGTAAGGACATATATGTACTTTTGGGAGGCCTTATTAACTAAAGATAGCACAATATATTGTAGAAGATTGAAAAAATATCCTGCAAAAAAACAAAGGTTGATTATTTTTAACATTTCCTAGATAGCAGGAAACATACATTATAGGTTCTAAGATATAGCTGTTAGCATTAACATTCCAACATTGAAGTGCGCATTATATTTGAAAATGCACTTTTTCTGACTCAAATACCACTATGCTGCACCAGTATGCCGGTGAAAAGACTATTTTGATACCATCAGATTGTTACCATACCATCCATCCATCATGAACCATGTAAGAACCCTCCTTCTTTGGCCTTCTATAGTGAGCATCTGATGTAATCCAAAAAGATGATAAATTCTTTGAAAATAACTTTAGAAATGACAAAACAGGATTGCAGAGTCAATTGTCTGGTGTCTTTCTAAATAATTACCAACTGATAGACAAAAGTAAGCGTGAAATGTTTTAATATGATACCTTATCATCATTAGCCAGAACATACCTTCTCTTATAGTCCCGATGTTCAAAAAAAGCATGAAGTGTAAGCGAAGCAAAATGTTGTTGATTAGCGCACTGACCGATTAAGTGTTTTTAATAATTTCGCTAGAGTTTGACTATTTTTAAATAGTATGCACATGAAAGTAGAAAACATACCATATAGGGAAATGAAATACTCCCTCCATCCCATAATGTAAGATATTTTTTAACACTTATGGGACGGAGGGAGTAGCATCTAAAATGCAGTTCACACCATAGAAAATAGATATCAGGTTAACACAGCAAGCACATAACAACTAAAATTTAGTCCAGTTCAAACAAACATAGCCTTATTGAGATCATGTGCCAGAATTTGGCCCGAATCTGTAGGAAATAGTTCCCGAACAGACCCTAATAATAAGTTAAATTTCATATTGTCATTGTGGCGCAAGCAACCAAGAATATGTTGTTGAAAAACAGTCAAATTCTAGCCAAATTTTTGAATAACGATTAATCTACTGCTTAGGGTCAAAGCGAGGTGTTTTTTCCGTCACTCGTCGCTTAAGCATCGCTTAAAAATGTTTTCTTGAACACTGCTTGGTCTAGAACATACCTTCTCTTGGTCATCTAGATTCCCTTTTACAAAAATGTACAACCAGACACTTTGTACGGCCCATAATCTTCATCCACGGCACGTCGCCACAGCAAAAATGCTGCGACGCAGAAAAACTACGGCAGATCCAATGCAATGAATGAAACCTGTACACGCACTCCAACGGAGAAGCCACAACCCACCAAACTCAGCGCTCAATCAACCATCGTCGGCACAACAAACTCTAGAACATGCACCACCCTCCGCAATCCCTTTACCACAATAGCCGCGACGCACAGGAACCAATGCCAGTTTACTAGCATCAGCTACAGGGCCCGCGGACCGGCAATCTCGAGTCGTGCAAGTGGCCAGCAAAAACAACAAAAAGTCCAGTCTCGAGGGGGAAACGGTGCGCTGCAAGATAACACGAAAAGAACCCTCATTCCTCCACAATGCCTATACACACCGCCAGAAGAACACATCCATGAAAGGAGCAAATGAGCTATCCTATGTTAGCTGCGACCAGAAACTCCCTCGTTGCCAGTTTGAAATGCCAACAACTCGCGTGGGCATCTCGGGGGGAGACGCGGGTGACGAAGTGTGCGATGAGGCGTCGCTCCCAACCGACGAGGGATGGACGGCGGTGAGTGCCGGCGGTCGTGTGTTATGGGCCGCCCGGCGGTGCTTTGCTCCCACCCGGACCCGGCGCTGCCCCTGGGGGGTCTCGCTTCTGGGCTCTGGCCGGTTGGAGTCTGACGACGAGGATGCAGAGCTCGTGGATGATGACCTACATGGTAGCGTGGGCCTTGAGCGCGAGGTGTGCTCAGTGGAAGATTTCGTAGCCCGTGCGGCAGAGCTAGGGGGCTCGCTCGTTGCAGAACGGTGGCGCTCCTTTGGCACTGGTGGCCGCGGTTCCAAGTCCATGGCGAGCCAGATCTGGCTGCCGCATGTGCCTACAGGTGCGGCAGCGGGGTCACCTCGGCCGCCTACTCCGCTGATGCCCACACCGGTGGTGCTGGAGCCGCTTGACTCATCGTCGGCCGCAGGCGCGCTAACCTTGTTGCCACCGGCGGTGGCGTGGAGGAGCGCCCGTGTGCGAGCCCTAGCATTCGGGGTGATGCGTCTCGGGTTGGGCCTACACTTGGGCCTGTGGTGCCTGTGAGCCAGGCTCGGCGCCCATGACCCCTATGTTGGCGGTGCAGCACGGGTTGGTGCCTAGTGGGCCTGGCCCATCTTCTGCGGCTGCCCATGTGGCTATGGAGGCCCAGCCCACTCACCCCCAGTTAAGTACATGTGGGTGTGAAGGGGCAAGACGAATCCGACACTAGGGTTTCTAGCCACCAGAGTGGAAGGGTGGCGCACAAGAAGGGGATTGGGGGTCCTCTGGCATCATGGTTGGTTAAGGAGCAAGAACGCAAAGAGCAAGAAGAAATAAGATGCGCGGCATATGGGCCCAAATCTGGAGCGCAATGAGTGACAACACCCATTTTGTGGTGACCAGGTGGGTGACCCCTATGCCAACGGCAGGTAGGCCAGGAAGACGGACAAGTTAGCGCTGCCCTCGGCGGCGGGCCTGCTTCCGCTGGCATTGCCATCCTCGTCGCAGTGCATGGCGCTCACCCCCATTCCGGTGGAAGATCCAATCGGTCCTGAGTGCTTCAGGTGTGGCAGGGTGGGCCATTTCCAATCCAAGTGTGAGTTCGAGCCGCTCTATGTCCTATGCAACGAAGATGGCCATCCCTCGGTGCTCTGCCCTACCAGGGTAAAGCTGCTCATGCCGTAGACGATGGGGCATGCGATCCTTGGGGAGGGCTTATTTTGCCTCCCGTTTGCAGAAGAGGAGGCGCGGGCAGCTGCAGCTGCGGCAGGCACCAAGGCTATCATTTCGGCCATGCTGGGTGGTTCTGTTTTAGGGTATCTTACAAGAGAGGAGCTCATGCACCTGGTGGAGGGATATTGGGACTAGAAGATTATGTAGATCATGGTGACGAAACTTTCAGTGGAGTTCCCTCGCGCTGACATGCTGACCATGGCCACTCGCAGCGGCAAGCTATTCCTGTCACGCAATGACATCATGGAGGACAACCATGCGATGTCGGTTGATAACCCCAAGTGTCTGGTCATGTCAGAGGTTTGGGTTCGCCTGTTTGGCATCCCGCCGAAGCACCGAATAGAAGCTAGGCTCAAGGCAGCCACTACGATGATTGAGGCCCCTGGCAGTGGATGTGGCTTCGTTGAGCAACTCGGGGCCTGTTCACATGAGGTTTGCCTGCCGCAAGCCGGCCAAACTCAGGGGCATGATGCAGATTTGGTTCAATGGTGAATCATATAATGTCAGACCCAAGCCTGATCTTGATGGTGGGCTTGGTAGTGCTTCACCAGCCCTGGATAACAATGGGAAAGGGCCAGATGGAAACAACAAATACAAAGATGACAACATGGGCGCTGACTCGATTGACACCAAGACCTGGGATAGGTTGGGCTAGCTCCAAAGAGAAGGGCGGCAGCTCGAAGGACAGGGCGACAAGAAAGAGGTCAGATCGTCATAGAGCAGTCGACTATAAGTATAAGACTGCTGGCCTGAGAGAAGGCAGTCTCTCTCGGCTGCAAACAGGCCATCCAGAAAAAAGGAATAGGTGTAGATTCTGGTCCGGTCCCTCCTTCGGCCGCCAAGGGCAAGGGCAAGAAGATGGCGGGCGTCTTTTGATCGGTACGGCCCCAACCTGGGGTCGCCGCTACCTTGCGTGCTTGCGTTCTCTTTGGGAAATCTGGAGCTAGGTAAGGATGGAGCGGCTCCTGTGTAGGAGGTGAGGGGCTTGTCATCCTCGCTCGAGGTGGGCGGGGGGGGGGGACTTCTGAAGTGCTCGATGAGCCCACCCCTCTTTACTCCTGCTCCCACGGTGGGCAAGGCTTTTCCCCTCTCTGCTGCCGAGCATGCTAAAATTGGGTGCTCCAGCCATGCATCGAGGCAAGCCAGCAAGGGAGCTTGGTTCGCCGAGGCAAGAAGACGGTGAAGCGCAAGGTTCTCCCCAAGGCAGGGCGGCGCAAGCTATCACGAGCTCCGAGGAGGCCCAGGAGCATTCATGCCTAGTGGTCATGGTGCTTGTCTCACCACATCCTGCCATCGGGTCTTCCGAAGGTGTCTCAGGCGGCTTGGGAGAGGTGCTGATGGCTGATGCAGGGAGGTCCGAGAGGGTGCCCAGGGCCAAGAGATCACAGGCGGGCAGCCTCAATGCGTTGAAGCATGCGAAGCTGCTTATAGCTGAGAAGAATTTGGAACTATCAGGTAACGAAATCCCTCGCTACTCCATTCCCAATGTTGGTTCAGATGATCATTTGCTTGGGGTTCTTGGAGATTGTGGCGCTATTCATGTGCGTGAGGGTTCTCCGGCACTAGTAGGAAAAGGGGCTTTTACCCCGGTTCATAAGGGCCTTTAGTCCCGGTTCTGGAACCGGGACTAAAGGGTCGTTACTAATGCCCTAGACCTTTAGTCCCGGTTCTTACACGAACCGGGACTAAAGGCCGTCCACGTGGCCGGTGCGGGGAGCCCAGGCAGGAGGGCCTTTGGTCCCGGTTGGTGCCACCAACCGGGACCAATAGGCAGGGCCTTTTGTCCCGGTTGGTGTCACCAACCGAGACCAATAGGCATCCACGCGTCAGCAGCTGGCAGGAGCTGAGGTTTTGTTTTTTTGGAAAGGGGGTGGTTTAGGGGTTTTAGGGGGTTAATTTAGGTGTTTCATATATATATTGTGTTAGCTAGCTAATTAATAGAGAGAAGTGTCCTCTCTTATCTCCGTGCTTGGTCGACGCTACGTACTATATACGTATGGAGAGGAGTAGACACGCTAGCTAGTAATCAAATGAAGGAAACAGAAGATCGTCATAAACATATGCATACAGAGAGAAGTGATATCGACCACCTCTCCTTCTCCGAGATATTGGTCAAACAACAAGTTCTCGTATATCTATCCGACACTACCGGCTACATATATACAATAATTATCTCTTACAATACAATCTCCTAATTAAATTGTAGGAACACAGGGTCCACATAGTATTCTCCGTTTTCAACGATCACGTGGTCAAGGAAGAATGCCGCCAATTCCTCTTGAATTCCTCGCATACGATCTTCTGCTAGGAGTTCATCCCGCTTCCGAAACATCTAATTTGAAGAAGGGGGTCAATACATATATATATGAATAAATGAAACTCAACACAAATGATGGTAATAAAATAAAATTGTGAATATTATTGCTTACGCACTTCATATTGTTCTTCAGTGTAGCCCCGCTCACAGGTCGTGTAGCGGATGGACTCGCAAACGTAGTATCCACAGTAATTATTCCCGGGTTCCTGCCACAACCACTTTACAAGAAATAGAGGTCAATCAAACCGATAAGCAAGCATGCTAAATGGTATTGATGAAACTAGCGCTTGAATCACTAGGAGATGCGCGGAACATGCTACTATAGTACTTACTTTCGGGTGATTAAATTGCAGCTTCTTCGGCAGTCCCGGAGCTTTTGAGGTGAATTTTCTCCAAACCCTGCCAGACAAAGAAAACAATTACTTTATATCAGGAAATGAACAAAGTTGCTGATATGATGGATAATGATCGATTTAACTTACTTCTCGAGCATTTGAGTCATGTTCGCATAGTCCTGGGGATCTTTTCTTCTCGAGTCTAAGACGGCTACTACTCCCTGCTCAAGCTTAATCTCTAGGAGAATATAGTGGAAGCTGCGCATGCATGCATAAGTCATCAATTACGTTACCATAACCTGGACTAATAAGGGAAACCGAATATGCACAAGACAGTAACACTCACTTGAAGTTGTAAGAAAAGTGTATTATATCTTTGTTTTGATTTAGTACCAACGATTGTAGCAAGTTGGCCTCGGCTTCTTTGGGATGTTTTTCAACCGTATATGCATCTATGGGATTTGTGTTAATGAACCCAATATCACCGATTTGTTTTTTCTTCAATTCGGCGATCTTCAATCTGCATAATATAGTGAGGATGTGTATAAATACATGCAATGAAAGAGCTGACCTATATAGAGAGACTTAATGACAGAAGTAGTACTACTTACAGACAGTAGCAAGTGATCGTTGTTTTATCGAGGGCCTTTTGATTGTAAAACTGGAAGAAATCCTCAAATGGAACATTCAGCAGATCAATTCCAACGAGGTCATGCTCCGGTTTAACTCTCAGCGTCAAAGTATTCATCCCATCAGACTCTCTGCAGGTTTTCATGTACCAATCATGTAGTCTTCGCATCATCGTGCTTAGAGATCTTTCATCTTTGACGAGAGGCTTCCCGTAATGGTATTTGTGTTCGTCCACCTCCATGATTTCATAATGTACATCGTCGGGCAGGTAATCTCCAAGATTGCTATATCTGGGCACCATACTCGGATCATTAGCGACGATGCCTTTTGACACCTTGAGCGGGGGGCACGATTGGTTCGCTTGTTCGCCGAGCTGGGCAATTTTTTTCCCAGCTCGTCGTTCTTTTATCCTCTTATCACTGACAGTACTTCCCGACCGCTCCGCTTCGGCATATGCCTTTGCAAGAACGCGCTCATAGTTGCCTCTCGGCGGAGACTTTGGTGGTTTTGTCAGGGCAGCCAGAGTGCGCTTTGCTTTCACCGGATCTACCTTCTCCTCCGGAGGTGGATGTTTCCTTTCTTTCACCCCTTCAAAGAAGTTCTTCACTTCGGCTCGCACGATCTTCGCGTTCTCCTCCTCGGTCCTCTCGTATGGTAACTTCTCTGGAGTCTTCAGAGAAGGATCGAATCTGTATTGCCTCCCGCCTCTGGCAGCTGTACTGCTAGACGCCGGCAAAGCAGACGGAGCGGCTGCGGCTGTCTTCTTTCCTTGCTTACGAGGCGGAGGAGAAGGACTACGACGCGCCGGAGCAGCCGCAGCGGCGGCGGGTCTCTTCCGCCCTTGCTGACGAGGCGGAGAAGGAGGCGGAGTGCCGCCACGCGCCGGAGAAGGAGGCTGAGTGCCCTGACTAGTCGCCCCCGCCTCCTTCCTCCTCTGGCCGAACAGAGGCGGGGCTCCAGCGATCAACACCGGCGAACGGCGGCTCCTCGTGGGGTCCTAAGGGCGGGGATGGATCCGCCAGGCCGGGGCGGTCCTCCCGGTGGTCGAGGAGGTGGCGGGGATGGAGGGAGTCGCCGGCGGCGAGCTCCGCGGCGGACGGCAGCTTCGGGAGGTTTGGGGCTTTGGCCTACGGTGGTTCCCCGACGCAGCTGAGGGTTTGGACGGCTCCGCACGGTCGAGGGGAGGAGGATGGTGGTGCTATACGAACGGGGGGGGGGCGCTGGTTGCGACTGAATGGACCGGAGGGCGGCGGCGGCTGTACTGGCCGGAGATGGGGAAGAAGACCCACCCTGGTCGATTGCCTGCTATGGGGGTGCTAGGTGGGGTGGCTTGAGGCCGCCTGAGGGACTGGACGGACTCGGGGGCTCCTTATATAGGCGGCCGGAGTCGGTTCCAACAGCGGCTGTGGATAAGAACGGCGAACCGCCGTTCTCTAGCCTGCAGGACGTCGTGGCGGCGACGGGCACTAGTGGACGAGCTCGCGGATAAGCTTGGACTGCTCCAGAGGCGAGCTGGCGAGCGGCTGTGGCTCGGGCGGCGCAGTCCATGGCAGGGGCCTGCTGTGGCCGGCCGTCGTGCCCCTGAAGACCTATTCATCTTGCCTGAAGGTGATCCTGTGTCAGATCCTGCACGATACCTCATCACTACAACACGTCGGCGGCGGTGTATGAGGCGTCCATGGCCCTGATGGCGCCTACAAGGGAGGACGCATGATCTTCAAGGGAGGACAGGCCATCAGATTCATCGACTTGGTAGCGTCTTTGTTCATCCAGGTTTGACGATTCATCTTTTCATTATCTAGTCTCTCAGGGATGTCAAACGTACCCTCAACAACTAACGTCAGCATTTATTTTGTTCTATAGTGAACCCCCTCGATGAATGCATGTCTGTTGCCGTGGCTAGAGAAAATTCTACATATCCACATCCTGATAACCAACAAGATAAGTAGCAGCTTTGATATGGAGGTATTTTCCTTCACTGCGTGCTTTTTCTTTGTGCCCTTTACTATACTGTAGTAGCATTTGCTAAATTGCACTGAGAGAATAGGACGGCACAACAAGCTAGGGCTTCAAGAAAACCAACCAAATTCCTTTTTTTTTGGGATCAACCAACCAAATTGCTGTAATAGCACGATCCGCAAGACCTAGAAGGGATCTACACATGACATCGGTGGCTTCTCCTCCGCCTGCTATTTGACGCTTTGACACTGTTGACAGATCCGAGTTCCACCTGCTAGGCTCGAATGGTAGATGTTACGGGCAACTGTATGTGAATCCCACTCCAAGGGATCGCCCTTCTCTATCCCAGATATGGTGGTTATGGAGTTGATGGCTCGTGTTTTTTTTCTCTTTTGCTTTATTTGTTTTGTTTTGTTTCTACTTACAACAAAAAACTTATTTATTTTATTTCTAATTACTTATGTATTTTACTTTAATTATTTTATTTTTATTTATTTTACTGCTGCTATTTTTATTTATTTTACTGCTGCTATTTTTACTTAATTTATTAAGGTTCATTTATTGTAGTTACTATAGTTTATTTTATTTTATTTTATTAAGGTTTATTTAGTTTTATTTATTTTATTAAGGTTTATTTATTTTATAAATATAAAAAAATGAACATAGATGCGCTTATAGAGAAAATTCAACCTAAATTCATAATAAATTTCTATGAAATTTACTATGAATTTAGGTCAAATTTCCTGTATAAGGGCATCTATTTTCACTTTAAGAGAAGCTCAACAAGGCAGAGAGGGACGGCCTTATAAACTGATGTGAGCGCCCTTCGGTTGGCGAGGTGGGACTAAACACTGGCCGCAACTAGGACCAGGCCTTTAGTCCCGGTTTGTGGTAGGAACCGGGACTAAAGCGTGGTGGGCCAGGAGCGTGGCCCATTGGTCCCGGTTTGTCCCACCAACCGGGACCAAAGGGTCCGAACGAACCGGGACCAGTGCCCCCACGAGGCCCGGCAGGTCCATGGCCGCACGAACCGGGACCAATGCTCACATTAGTCCCGGTTCGTGACTGAACCGGGGCCAATGTGAAAATTGTCCTGTGACCTAAGCCCCTTTTCCTACTAGTGCGGGTGGATTTATATCGCTCCTCCATGCTAAGGAGTAGGCACAGGCTGCCCTTACAACAGTTGTGGCGGTCGCGGCAGCCATCGTTGCATTAGGTGATACGGAATTGGGGGATTCTGCACCCCTAGCATCGTACAACCGGCGCCCACAAACCAAAAGAGATGCGAGAGGGCAAAATCTCTTTAGAAACACCATGATATGCTACAACACTACTAGGAAAAAGTCTAGTAGTAGCGCGGGTTAAACAGCTATTAGTAGCACGGGTGCCCGCGCTACTACTACGGAGCTACAACTAACTGGTAGTAGTAGCGCGGTGCATCCCGCGCTACTAGTACGCGTATTAGCAGTAGCGCAGATTCCACATGCGCTACTACTAACTATCTATAGCGTGTGTCTGTGACCCGCGCTACTAATATTAATTTCAAAAAACAAAAAAAATCTCGACCCCGTGCGTGCTGTCAATGGTTCGATCCAGCGATGAAAGGGGTCGCCGGAGGTGCGGACGGGTAGCAGCAGACCAGATCCGGCGACGACTGTTGGAGAGGAACCAGATCCAGTGTAGAGCAAGACGATGGTGTGAGGATCCTCTTCGCGGCCAAGGCAGAGAGCTCCTGGTTGGCCATGTCGACGACCTGCGCTGGCATGGGCATGGGAGGTGAGTAAAACCGGAGGGAGAGGGAGAGGGGAAAAGAGAAACAAGGGAGAAAGGAAGGAGATGGAGGGCGCATCGGGGATGGTCACCGGTGGTGAGGTGCTCCGTCGTGGTGGCATGGAGGAGAGGTGGAAGACGGGCGAGCTCCTGGACGCCAGCGACGCGAGGAGGCGGACTCGTTGGGTGCCATGGAGGAGGAGATGTGCTTGGGCAGGAGCACCATGGGAGAGCCTATGGAGAGAGGGGGAGAGTGAGGGAGAGAGGAGGGATTCGGCCGAGGATATGGGGACTTCACCTACCTCGTACTTAGTAGTAGCGAGGGGTATAAACCCATGTTACTACTATGGCATGTCCCGGGGGGCACGGTAGAGACCACTTAGTAGTAGCGATCGAGGGATATAAACCCGCGGTACTACCATCAACTTTGTAGTAGAGAGGGTTTATGCCCCTCGCTACTACTATGGCATGCCTCGGGAGGCACGGTAAAGACCACTTAGTGGTAGCGAGGGGTATAAACCCGCGCTACTACTATCAACTTAGTAGTAGCGAGGGGTAAAAACATGCGCAGTAGCGAGGGGTATAAACTCGCGCTACTAGTAAGCGTCTACCTATAAGCTTTTTCCCAGTAGTGCAAGTAGGCCCATAGACACCTAATTAGCAGGGCACACATTGACAAATGGGCACAAAACCGCCCTAACCTCGAACCATCCGAGGCTATTCGTGGGAACTTAGAAACTGTAAGGGGTGCTTGAGCTCACTTGGTTTCTTTTTATCATTTCTTGTATCCATATCTTTTGCTAAATGTTGTATTTTCATTATGAAAGTAATGGAAAGGGGAAAGCCCAATAAAATATCTTATTAGGAGCATGGTGCGTCTATCACATCGATGAATGTTGTCTTTTTGGATGAGAGATTGTACCATTCTAGAAAAGAGGCATCAAAACGTACTTTAGGACAGTCTGAAGTACCCTTTCGAATTTATCTTTGTCAATTTCGCAATCCTCTTTCATCCTCATCGCTTAAAAAGTCAATGAAGTTGTTGATATTAACAAAAGTTTAAGGGTTGCACCTTTATAGTTCTGCAAAATGGTAGATGTATTTTCCCGTGGAGAGGCATTTCATGTGGTTTGTTGGCCAAAATGGATTTGTCTCCTCCCAGCTTGATCAACTGTGGGCTTTCCAATTCAAGTTTGTCTTTTATTTTGTTGCTACTATTATGTTATGTACCAGATGAGGCGATGACACACCTACAAGGGGAAAAACAAACCATAAGAAAATATGCTTTAAGGATGGACACATTTAATCAACATGTTTTGTGACTATATATTTATTAAACTTTGTAGCATTGTGTCGTAAAAAAACATGTGTGCCGCAACACCTGCCATGGTATGGTACACTTTAAAATATGCACCGACAAACTTGAGAACAAAGGAAAAAAGCCCTCCGTTTCTTGAGAAAGGAATTTCAAAGAAAACTTGGATGTGAAAACTCTCATTTCCATTCATGAATGAGCGATGGCATGTGGGCTGATTATCAAGAGCGATAACTCAAGAGATGCACGTGAGGGATATGCGTTGGTCGGCAGCGGGGGGAGGGGGTGACCACGTGGGAGTGATGCACTTGGGCATTCCATGCATGTGAATTAAAAGCACATGTTTGCGCGCACGAGGCATCGACTATGCCATTTTTGGATGTTTGCTCATGGCTAAAAACATCCAAACCCCAAAAGAAATCCTACAAAAATGCCTCTCTTAGTCCTCCTTGGTATATGTTCCTAATCTGGTAATAAGGCCAACTCCAACCGTGGACGCATTTCATCCGGTTTTGTCCGTTCGGGGCCGCATGGACAAAAGACATGACCCAACACAGGACCCCATCCTCATTTTTTCTCTGTTTTGTATCCGTTCGACCCCATTCTCGGAGCAAATTTGGGTCGGCTTTGCGTTTGAAACAGACACATTGCGGACGCTCCATCAACACGCTCGTCCGCCCACGTCCGGTTTGCATGTGACCTTGGCCTGCCTGTCATTGAAATAGAGGGGGCCACCCCCACCCACCCACCCATCATTCTCTCTCCTCCTTTTCCCACCATGCCGCAACCTCGGCCAGCCAGCCACTCCGGCGTGCAGCTCGACGGGCGAGCTGGCGAGGACAGGCGGGGAGAACGCGGCCGGCACGGGCGCGGCGCATGGGTAGGGTCGGGTGAGCGCGCGCATCTGGTGCGGTCGCGGGCAGCAGGCGGCCGCCCGGCCGAGGGTCGGACGCGTAGGAGCGCGCGACTGCTGCAGGGCGAGCGGGCGGCGAGCGCGTCGGCAGCGGGCGTCGTGAGAGCGCTGACGTCGCGCGCAGGTGCTCGGCGGACCGCTGCTGCGGGCGCGGTGGGCGGCATTGCGGGCGCGGGCGAGGCGAGCTCGGGGCTGCGGCTGCAGGTGAGGGCAGTGGCGGCGTTCTTCCGAGCCGCAGCCGGAGCGCTGCGTTTTTCTTCGTTCTTTTTAAAAGGTTGATGCTGTCAACTTGAAACTTTAGATGGGTATTCGCGTTGGGTACGCCGGCCTTGTCCGCCTGTCGAACAAAATCCGTGTCCCTTTGGGGTCTAGCATTGAAGTTGGCCTAAGCTACATGAAATAAAATACAGGGAGTAGTCAGAGTAAGAACTTTTTTTTGGTAAAGTTTCTCTGTAGGTCGAGCTACATGGGACCTCTTATCTTCAGCCCTCCAACATTGCTTTGAGATCCATACTCTCCAACTAACTTACAACAAGAAGATTTCTCTTTTTTGTTTCTCTCAAATGAAATAACATATAGAAAACTTTTCAGATCGAACAAACTTTACAACTTCAATGTGTGAAAAAACTTTCAGATTTTTTGGACCGGCATAAATATACAAAATGAGAATTTTCTTTATTAAAAAAATAATTTTTAGCATTAAAAATGCATGAAAAAATCTGAAAGTTTTTTCCCACATAGTAATTAGAATGTTTTGTTGTCCTGCAAAGTTTGAAGTTTATACGTTGTTTCGTTTGAGAGAAACAAAAATGACAAATGATTCTGCACGGATCCTGATGCAAAAATGGATGGCTAAGATAAGGGGTACCACGTAGATCGACCTACAAAAAACCGCACTCCTTTTTTTACCATAGCAGAGATGGGCCTGTCCGAGATAACATTGAATCGCTGAATTGCACATGTCGGTAAATATGTAACAGTTAAAGGACTGGAGTGTGAAACGGAAATCTCAAAAACTGTCAGCGGACAGATCTCGTGAGACGCGCCTCCAGAACTTTTCCTCACTCCTCTTGGTCTTCTCCAACTCGAAACCCTAACACCAAAAAATCCTCCAAAATCCATTCGGCCGCCGCAGCCCGCAGGCACACACGACGATGGCGGCGGAGCTTGTGCAGGAGCTGGGCGAGATTGAGGAGCTCGTGGAGGAGATCCTCATCTGCCTCCCTAAGGACGAGCCAGGTAATCTCTTCCGCTCCTCCCTCGTCTTTAAACCATGGCCCGACCTCCTCGCCGGCGACGGATTCCGTCGCCTCTACGGTGATTTCCACCGATCACCTCCTATGCTTGGCTTCTTCCACATCTGGCCGGAACCCTGCGCCGAGTTCATCCCCACCACGGATTTCGACGCGCGCGATCTCGACCCCCAGCACCACTATTCTGTGGAAGATTGTTGCCACGGCCGCGTCCTCCTTCGGTACATCGATGAGGATGAGAATATCCCATTGCTGGTCGTCGGGGACCCATGACGGGCAGCGAAACATTACTTGGCAGCCTCGAGAAGTTGGGAACGGGAAGCTGGTCTACCTCGGTGCTCTGTGCTGCGGACAACTGCCGCCACGGTGACTCTGACTGCCAATCAGGTCCATTCCGTGTCGTTTTCGTCTTCCTTCACCACGAAGAGGAGGTCGCTATGGCGTGCGTGTACTCATCGGAGACGGCTAGTTGGAGCTCTCTGGCCATCACCGACCTTGGTATGTTTGAGGTGGAAATCGATTGCTGCACGCCTAGTGTACTCGCAGGAGACGCGCTCTATTTCCTGCTGTTCCGGGACCAGGCTGTTGAAGGTTGCAGTATTCTCAAGTACAACTTGGGAACCTCTTGTCTGTCAGAGATTCATCTGTCGGAGGAGATGCAGGATGCCATCAACAGTCCTATCCTCATCGCATCGGACGACGGTCGGCTAGGGCTCGTAGACCTGTTGAATTTCGACCTCTCCATCTGGTGGAGAGAGGTGGATCCCGATGGAGTTGCGTCGTGGGCAGAACGCAGAGACATCGACCTCGAGACTCTTCTTCCCGCTGGTGATTTGAAGATATCACCAGAGTTGGTTGGCTCCGTTGAGGGTACTGACATCATTTTTGCAACCACAAGTCTCGGCACCTACGAAATTGATCTCAAGTCACTGACATCACCTTTGAAGATGCTCTCCAGCAGGCTGAATCAAGATCCGTATGTCAAATGGACCATCTTACCCTACGTTAGCTTCTACTATCCTCCAGGTACGTACCTTAACTTCCTTTTATATATATAGTTGTGATTTGGGAATAGATATTAATATATCATAAATATATTTCAGTTAGTGGCACAAATGAAAATAGTGAATGTGTAATCAGACCGTAAGATGCATGCTTTCTCAGCCTACTGACTTGTTCTTCCATGATTGTTTCTTTGTTCAGCGGTGGCTGGTATTGTGGATGAAGAATCAAGTAAAGATGGACATGGCAATGAGGAAGCATAAGTCTCAAGCATGGAAATTCAGTTTGCTGTTTGTCTTGCGTTTGGTTTTCAAGTTGGAAGGATAATGGGATAGTGGTGTGAGTTTGATGGGTGATGGAAGAGTTGTGTCTTGTGTCTTGTTAATTAAGAGCCTGTCTCTATTTTTTATAGCCATGCTATGGATGTTTTTGTTGTTCAACCCCTGGTTCCATTTAGGCAGGGGAAAATTAATTGTCTTTTGTGTAAAAACTGGCTGCAAGTTGTATGCATAATTACACATTTCTCTCTACAATAAAATTGTGCTGTTATAAAATCTTCATGGGTTCACGGTTGTCTAATTTGCCACACGAGTAATTCGGTCTTACTGCAGGAAAGGTTGCTGCCCCAGAAATACTGTAGACAATATATATCAACAAAATATATGTAATCATCATGGAAGCATAAAGAATGCCTCTACTGAATACCCATTCGTTCTTGTAGGAGTATCTTGCATGGGCTTCCGCGGAACCTATATTACCTTCTTACCTGTGAAAAACGGAGGTAAGAGGGACCATGTTAAAAAACCTCAATCTGGTAAGAACAGATGCTGCCATTCGTTACTTTGTTTTAAAATTGTCCCTCCTCTCTAAATATGATAAGAACACAGATCCTATTTTGTCAACTCCCATATCCTATGTTTTCTTAGTTTGAGGGCTTCTGAAGCTTCTTTGCGTCTTGTGACTTGTGGTACGCCTTAACACATGCTCTAGCTTCTTTTGGCTCAGTCTAGTGGCTATTCTCTGTTGGTGTATGACACCAGTGGTGTTGTGATTCTCTACTGTTGCTGATCTGTGCTATTTATACTATTGGTCAATGCGTATATGGATGATACATATGTTGTTCATTCAGATTTCGCACAAATGAGTAGGATGTGTGGTTTGGCAGCGTGGGTTATGCTAGAATTATACCTGTCATTCTCTCCTTCATGCTTATCGTTCTAAACAGTTGGATGGCCTCTTAAGGTGACATACACATACACCCCCTTCGGCTGGCATGGGGTTGATGGCTTGGTCTTATACTTGGTAGGTTTATTTCATGTGAAATGCTTGCCTTCGGCTGGTCTTGTGTATGCTTATCCTCTTGAGGATTTCCTTGAATAGGAAATTTCTTAACATAGACATGTGGGTCAGATCATTAGCATATTGGAAAACGATTGGGTGGACTTAATTTAATCTGAAAGCTTAACCAATACTTAATTTAACTGTGGGATTTGACTTAATGAGGTTTAACCTAAACTTACAGAGAAAGACTACTGTTGACTTAGGTGAGGTTTGGCTGGTTTGGTTGTGGATTTTATGCTATAGTTGGAATACTGGTTGTCTCGGTTGCCATTCCTGGTTGGCTTTAGTTATGTCTATTGTTGGCTTGAATGGGTCATAATTGTCGGGCTCTGTCTTCAGAATCAGGCGAATTTCAGCTTTCGTCAAGGTTAACCTCAAATATGAATATTGCATCTCTGGTTAGAGATGCATACATTGTAACCCTTAACCCAATTCTTCTATCTTTATGACTGTTATGCAGGCTCTAATCCAAAAGTGAGTTAAAATGAAGAGAAGAAGAGGGCTTAAGGTAGGTCTTTGGACTCACTTATAAGTTGTAACATATACTCGTACATTTCCTCATTATCAATAAATTTTATTTATTATCCAATTATATTCATTTTCCTATTGGCATTTTGATTTTGTAATTTATGAACCTCCCCCTTGTATGACTTTACAAATACGACTTTGTAACATTGAATTCAATGTTGATTGTATTCCTTCTTGATTATTCAGTTTTCTTCGTTTGAATTCCAATTCAAATAACTCTATACAATCAAGTCATTGTATCATAAGAATAATTGCACCGTGACCCAAATGTGGCAAAAAGAACAAAGGTCATCCCAATTACCCGCACTTGGCTAGACTTGCTGTTTTTAAGGGAGAAGTTTTAAATTCCCTCAAAAAAAATTATGCACGAACTGTAATGCACAATCGGGAAAAAAGATCTCCGTTCGTATCATAAACTATGTGTTGTGCCTCCAGATTGTTAACATGAGATTAAAATTATTAGTAAACATTACTATCTTCATTTGAAAATGACATGATCATCCATAGAGACAAATGCCTCCTGGTAGCATATGCACTTATACTCACAAAATATACTTAATTAGAATTCTAAAGAAACATGTTCTTTTTCCATAATCTAAATCTTCATATAATATATGTGCTTGTAATTTACTACAAAAAAATCTTTCAGTTGCAAAAGAAAAAAAATATTTCTCTAAATATATAAAAACTTTAGCACTAAATTTTGTTCATTTTACATGAAGTGAAAACTCGTTTTTCTTGCAAGAAATTATAAGCACAAAAGGACTTCAACATCCTGTTAGTGATGCCGCATTCTCGCTGACATGCTTTGTCGCTATCTACTTCTCAGCCACGGTCATTGCAATCATCGTGTCCTGTACCTAAAACCTCGCCATCACATCCTCAACCAAAGCCGAGCACTAGCTCATGAATGTATGCAACACATGGCTTAGGGTGGCGTGTTGTAGGTGAGGCACATCGTGCCCATCGAGGAACATGCATGTGGTGTATATCTAGTACCATGGCTGGTTTTATCAGTTTGTTGCTATGGAAGACAAAAGAGAAAATTATGTGAAACTGAATAATTTTCAGAAATCCTATATTGCAAACAACATGTGCATTGTGAATGAACAAAGCACACTGAAATATATTACCACTTCATCAAAGAGAAGTTGGATGAAGGAAGTACTTCCATGATGTATGTGAACTAATCCCCTCGCAAAGAAAAAATATGTATGCTTATCAAATCAGTCGGTACATAACCACATATTCTTACTACCTTCTACCGTATAAACATATGTCGGTCTTTCGCAGTAGCAGGATAGCCATCCCGTCTTTTTGAAGAAAAAAACACACACATGTATGACAATGTTTCACAACAAAAGCAAGAGATTGATTCTTATTCCGCTTATGCATTTTATTTCATTTTGGTGTACATGTTTTTCTTTCCAAAAGTTTTCCTGGCAATTCCTATTTGATATCTTATGTGTTGTTAGTTTACCGCCATTATCTGACTATGTTATAAGCTATTAGGCTCCTTCTGAACCTTACGTAGGGATAGTGTTATCAAGTTTTTGCCCCATGCAAATGTACCGATTATGGGAATGTTGCAGCAAATTCGGAGTTGTACCTTACCATTGTTGAAACAAGTATTCTACAAGCAGTTTATTAGAACTAATGATTATCTTAAAGCACTATGAATTGGCCGGCGTCATGGAGAGATTGCAGGTTCGGAATCTCTCATAAAGGTGTAGATTGTCATTGACATCAGATAAAGTGGTTTTGCTTAATTACCAACGACGCAATTGTCTGCTCCATCGTACGTGCACACATATATGGTTCCATGGTGGCAAACTATAGGCATATAAACAAAGAACTTAAAGTGTGTATATTATATGAAGCATACGAAACCATGGCATGTGAATAACCCTCATGACTATCAAAGAGAGATAAATGTGCAATGCATGAGTATTAGCTAGAAAGGACTCCCAGAATATTACACATAAATGGTTCGTAATTGAACTTATGAATCTCACAATATCAAATATTTCACCTATCCAAGAAAGGAGATATCTCAGTAGTGCCAACAAATAAAAAAATGTTTCATTAAACTATATTTACTTGTTAATAAAACAAAGTAGAAGATAGATCAAGTACAAAATCATCCTACATAGTCAGGACTGAAGGGTAAGCAAGAAGCTAATTACTTGTGGTGTAATTTGCCTCAGACCTACAAAAGAGAAGAAAAAAATACCGTGAGATGTACACAGAACCATATGGCTTAGGTACTCATTGTACTTAAGCCAGGTGGACTAGCTGAAGCAATCAGAATTCTTGATGATTGAAGCTACTAATTACTAAGCTCCGTCCAGTCCAGGCAAAATAAAATTGGACAATAATCTGAGATTTGTTTTCTGGACTACTACATGTTTATCAGGAAAGAGAGTGAACACCAGTAGTAGTGCTTGAGAAACATTTAGCTAAAATTCTCTTGTATGCAAATTTGCGAGATTCCCATCAGTTCTTGTGACATGGAAGAGAAACATAGATGATATGATATCTATGAATAATAATAGATTAACTAATTAATTCGGTAAACAATTCTATCCAACTAGCAAGGAAAGATAGTTTACCACCATATCTATTATTTGATAAATGTCATGCCCAATATACCACTTTTAGTATTCTCTGCGGGTTTGACTAAACACTAACAATTGGAATTTTAATAGCCATGAAATCTGGAGATGTTCAAAGAAGGACAATGAGCTGACATTATCAGTATTAAGTGAGATCTGTGTGGCTGCGAAAAAGCCTAGAAGATTTTAGGAATCTCAAATACAATCCCTTTGACAAGTTAACTAACAATTAAATTTGCAGGTACTTTTCGGGATGGCTTACAGAAGCATGCGGATAATCAGGCTAAAAACAGGAATCTGTATGCCTTTGGATTATGTGAGTAGACTAAAGTTTCCCGTGTGCTGTTATTACTCATGAACTGATAACAGACTGAGGTACTGCTTAAAGGATGTTCGTTTAAGTTACTGATGCTGTATTCGACGATTCTTATAGATATGCAACAAGATTCTATTCGCAACAAGCTGGGTTCAAAATATCACCCCGATATCTATGAAGATCTCTTCTGTAGTGTGGATGTTCTATTAATCATTTACATGTGTTGAAATTCTTTTTATGAAGATCTTCCACAATTCTCGAGCTTACATAGCCTATATATACATGCATTTGTGTAATCTGAGATATTCCTTCAGTAATCTGGCAAAAACTGTAGAAATCAGCAAGAAAGATAGACTTTTCTGTTCATAGAGGGTCTCTAAAACAGTTCCTATTATTTCATGTCATTCTTAGAATATATAGTTACCTGCAATCAGTTGATGGCCCCCTGCGACGGGGCGGCCGGCGAAGATGCCGGTGAGGCGGGCGATGCCGAGGCCCCTGACGGAGTCGGCGAGGACATCGTGGGGGCGCGAGTCGCAGCTTGTCCCATTGCGGGAGGACCGCCGAAGCCCGGAGGCGGTCCAAGAATCGAGCGGGGCCGTCCACCCGACGGGGTCGCTGGAGGGCCGCCGGTGGCCGGCGGGGATGGGGCGGCGGGAGGTACCTGCTGAAATGGAAACACCGTCTCATCAAAGTAAACATGCCGGGAGGTGAATACACGATGTGAGACGGGATCGTAGCAGCGGTATCCTTTGGTGTTAGGTGGGTAGCTGAGGAAGATGCAAGCGACTGAGCGAGGTGCAAGCTTATGAGGCGCAGTGGCGGCGAGGCTAGGATAGCAGAGACAGCCAAAGATGCGAAGGCCATCATAAGATGGGGGCGCACCAAAGAGGAGATGGTGAGGGGCATAGTTCCAGCGTGGGCGACACGGGAGGATGTTAATAAGGAGGGTGGCGGTGGCGAGAGAGTCCGGCCAAAACCGGGGGGGGGGGCATGTTAGAGTGAAAGAGTAAAGTGCGGCCGCGGTCATTAAGAGTGCGAAGGATACGCTCGGCATGACCGTTTCGTTGGGACGTGTAGGGGCAAGTGAGGCGGAAGATAGTGCCGTGGGAGGCTAGAAGGTTACGAACAACGGCGTTGTCAAACTTTTTTCCGTTGTCAATATGTAAAGCAAGGATAAGACGACCGAACTGTGTGGTGGCGTAGGGATAAAATGCGGTGAGTGTGGCAAGAGCGTCGGACTTGCGACGAAGAGTAAATGTCCACACATAATGAGAGAAATCATCTAAGATCACCAAATAGTATAGGTAGCCCGTGTTGCTTGCAACCGGGGATGTCCAAACATCACTATGCAATAACTGAAACGGAAAAGTGGAAATAGTGGTAGTGTGATGCCCGGATAATTAAGCTACAGTAATCCAACGCTAATGATGCCACGTCACCACGGTTACTGTTGTTAACCTCGTGATGATTCAAAACCGTTTCAAAATTCAAATTCAAATTAATGTCAAAAATAAAAGTTTTCAAAAGTTAAAACAAAAATGTTCGAGAGGTGCCATATTTTGCATATGTAAATATGGTGCAATAAACACATTTTTATAAAATGCCTAGATATTTTATAGTGCATGGAAACAACAAAGCAATAAATAAAAAGAACAAAAACAAACAAACAAAAAACAAAAGACACCCCCCCCCCCCGCGCTGGGCCTCTTGGCCCAGCTGGCCACCCACATGGTGTTGGAAATATGCCCTAGAGGCAATAATAAAATGGTTATTATTATATTTCCTTGTTCATGATAATTGTCTATTGTTCATGCTTTAATTGTGTTATCCGGAAATCGTAATACATGTGTGAATACATAGACCATAACATGTCCCTAGTGAGCCTCTAGTTGACTAGCTCGTTGATCAATAGATGGTTACGGTTTCCTCACCATGGACATTGGATGTCATTGATAACGAGATCACATCATTAGGAGAATGATGTGATGGACAAGACCCAATCCTAAGCATAGCACTAGATCGTGTAGTTCGTTTGCTAAAGCTTTTCTAATGTCAAGTATCATTTCCTTAGACCATGAGATCGTGCAACTCCCGGATATCGTAGGAATGCTTTGGGTGTACCAAACGTCACAACGTAACTGGGTGGCTATAAAGGTGCACTACAGGTATCTCCGAAAGTGTCTGTTGGGTTGGCTCGGATCGAGACTGGGATTTGTCACTCCGTATGACGGAGAGGTATCTCTGGGCCCACTCGGTATTGCATCATCATAATGAGCTCAGTGTGACTAAGTAGTTAGTCACGGGATCATGCATTACAGAACGAGTAAAGTGACTTGCCGGTAACGAGATTGAACGAGGTATTGGGATACCGACGATCGAATCTCAGGCAAGTAAAGTACCGATTGACAAAGAGAATTGTATACGGGATTGCTTGAATCCTCGACATCATGGTTCATCCGATGAGATCATCGTGGAACATGTGGGAGCCAACATGGGTATCCAGATCACGCTGTTATTGGTTAGAGAGATGTCTCGGTCATGTCTGCATGATTCCCGAACCCGTAGGGTCTACACACTTAAGGTTCGATGACGCTAGGGTTATGAGGAAGGTTTGTATGTGATTACCGAATGTTGTTCGGAGTCCCGGATGAGATCCCAGACGTCACGAGGAGTTCCGGAATGGTCCGGAGGTAAAGATTTATATATGGGAAGTCACCATACGGTCACCGGAAATATTCGGGGGTATACCGGTATTGTACCGGGACCACCGGAGGGGTTCCGGGGGTCCACCGGGAGGGTCCACCTGCCCCGGAGGGCCTTATGGGCTGTAGGTGGAAGGGAGCCAGCCCTTAGTGGGCTGGGCGCCAACCCCCTAGGGCCCATGCGCCTAGGGTTTGGGGGGAACCCTGAAAGGGGGGCGCCCCCCTTGCTTGGGGGGCAAGCTCCCTCCCCCCTTGGCCGCCGCCCCCCCCCCCCCTCTAGATCTCATCTAGAGGGGCCGGCCCCCTTCCCCCTTCTTCCTATAAATAGAGGGGTGAGGGGAGGGCTGCCGCACCACATCCAAGGCGCAGCCCCTCCCCTCCCCAACACCTCTCCTCCTCCGCGTGTGCTTGGCGAAGCCCTGCCGGAGAACTGTCACTCCACCACCACCACGCCGTCGTGCTGCTGTTGGAGCCTTCTTCCTCAACCTCTCCCTCCTCCTTGCTGGATCATGGCGTGGGAGACGTCACCGCTCCGTACGTGTGTTGAACGCGGAGGTGCCGTCCGTTCGGCGCTTGGATCATCGGTGATTTGGATCACGACGAGTACGACTCCATCAACCCCGTTCTCTTGAACGCTTCCGCTCGCGATCTACAAGGGTATGTAGATGCACTACTCACCTCTCGTTGCTAGTAAACTCCATAGATTGATCTTGGTGATGCGTAGAAAATTTAATTTCTGCTACGATCCCCAAAAGTGGCATCATGAGCTAGGTCTATGCGTAGTTTCTATGCACGAGTAGAACACAAGTTGTTGTGGGCGTCGATTTTGTCAATTTACTTGCCGTTACTAATCTTATCTTGATTCGGCGGCATCGTGGGATGAAGCGGCCCGGACCGACCTTACACGTACGCTTACGTGAGACAGGTTCCACCGACTAACATGCACTAGTTGCATAAGGTGGCTAGCGGGTGTCTGTCTCTCCCACTTTAGTCGGATCGGATTCGATGAAAAGGGTCCTTATGAAGGGTAAATAGAAATTGCCATATCACGTTGTGGTTTTGGTGTAGGTAAGAATCGTTCTTGCTAGAAACCTATAGCAGCCACGTAAAATTTTGCAACAACAATTAGAGGACGTCTAACTTGTTTTTGCAGCAAGTGACATGTGATGTGATATGGCCAGAAGGATGTGATGAATGATATATGTGATGTATGAGATTGATCATGTTCTTGTAATAGGAATCACGACTTGCATGTTGATGAGTATGACAACCGGCAGGAGCCATAGGAGTTGTCTTAATTTATTTATGACCTGCGTATCAACTGGAACGTCATGTAATTACTTTACTTTATTGCTAACCGTTAGCCATAGTAGTAGAAGTAATAGTTGGCGAGACAACTTCATGAAGACACGATGATGGAGATCATGGTGTCATGCCGGTGACGATGATGAACATGGCGCCCCGAAGATGGAGATCAAAAGGAGCAAAATGATATTGGCCATATCATGTCACTATTTGATTGCATGTGATTTTTATCATGTTTTATATCTTATTTGCTTAGAACGACGGTAGCATAAATAAGATGATCCCTCGCTAAAATTTCAAGAAAGTGTTCCCCCTAACTGTGCACCGTTGCGAAGGTTCGTTGTTCCGAAGCACCACGTGATGATCGGGTGTGATAGGTTCTAACGTTCGCATACTACGGGTGTAAGCCACATTTACACACGCAATACACTTAGGTTGACTTGACGAGCCTAGCATGTACAGACATGGCCTCGGAACACAAGAGACCGAAAGGTCGAGCATGAGTCGTATAGCAGATACGATCAACATGAAGATGTTCACCGATGATGACTAGTCTGTCTCACGTGATGATCGGACATGGCGTAGTTGACTCGGATCATGTATCACTTAGATGACTAGAGAGATGTCTGTCTGAGTGGGAGTTCATTAATAATTTGATTAGATGAACTTAATTATCATGAACTTAGTCTAAAATCTTTACAATATGTCTTGTAGATCAAATGGCCCACGCTAATGTCAACCTCAACTTCAACGCGTTCCTAGAGAAAACCAAGCTGAAAGACGATGGTAGCAACTATACGGACTGGGTCCGGAACTTGAGGATCATCCTCATAGCTGCCAAGAAAGCATATGTCCTTGAAGCACCGCTAGGTGAACCACCCGTCCCAGCAAACCAAGATGTTATGAACGCCTGGCAAACACGTGTTGATGATTACTCCCTGGTTCAGTGTGGCATGCTTTACAGCTTAGAACCGGGGCTCCAAAAGCGTTTCGAGCAGCACAGAGCATATGAGATGTTCCAAGAGCTGAAAATGGTTTTCCAAGCTCATGCCCGGGTCGAGAGATATGAATTCTCCGACAAGTTCTAAAGTTGTAAGATGGAGGAGAATAGTTCCGTCAGCGAACACATACTCAAAATGTCTGGGTTGCACAACCGCTTGTCTTAGCTGGGAGTTAATCTCCCGGATGACGCGGTCATTGACAGAATCCTTCAGTCGCTCCCACCTAGCTACAAGAGCTTTGTGATGAACTTCAATATGCAGGGGATGGAAAAGACCATTCCTGAGGTATATTCAATGCTGAAATCAGCGGAGGTGGAGATCAAAAAGGAACATCAAGTGTTGATGGTGAAAAAGACCACTAAGTTCAAGAAAGGCAAGGGTAAGAAAAACTTCAAGAAAGACGGCAAGGGAGTTGCCGCGCCCGGTAAGCAAGCTGCCGGGAAGAAGACAAAGAATGGACCCAAGCCTGAGACTGAGTGCTTTTATTGCAAGGGAAACGGTCACTGGAAGCGGAACTGCCCCAAGTACTTAGCGGATAAGAAGGCCGGCAATACAAAAGGTATATGTGATATACATGTTATTGATGTGTACCTAACCAGCGCTCGTGGTAGCTCCTGGGTATTTGATATCGGTGCGGTTGCTCATATTTGTAACTCAAAGCAGGAGCTGCGGAATAAGCGGAGACTGGCAAAGGACGAGGTGACGATGCGCGTCAGGAATGGTTCCAAGGTCGATGTGATCGCCGTCGGCACGCTACCTCTACATTTACCTACGGGATTAGTTTTAAACCTCAATAATTGTTATTTAGTGCCAGCTTTGAGCATGAACATTGTATCTAGATCTCGTTTAATGCGAGATGGCTACTCATTTAAATCCGAGAATAATGGTTGTTCTATTTATATGAGAGATATGTTTTATGGTCATGCCCCGCTGGTCAATGGTTTATTCTTAATGAATCTCGAACGTGATGTTACACATATTCATAGTGTGAATGCCAAGAAATGTAAGGTTGATAATGATAGTCCCATATACTTGTGGCACTGCCGCCTTGGTCACATTGGTGTCAAACGCATGAAGAAACTACATGCAGATGGACTTTTGGAGTCTCTTGATTATGAATCATTTGACACGTGCGAACCATGCCTCATGGGCAAAATGACCAAGACTCCGTTCTCCGAAACAATGGAGCGAGCAACTAACTTATTGGAAATCATACATACTGATGTGTGCGGTCCAATGAGCGTTGAGGCTCGCGGTGGCTATCGTTATGTTCTCACCCTCACTGATGAATTGAGTAGATATGGGTATGTCTACTTAATGAAACACAAGTCTGAGACCTTTGAAAAGTTCAAGGAATTTCAGAGTGAGGTTGAGAATCAACGTGACAGGAAAATAAAGTTCTTACGATCAGATCGTGGAGGGGAATATTTGAGTCACGAATTTGGCACGCACTTAAGGAAATGTGGAATTGTCTCACAACTCACGCCGCCTGGAACACCTCAGCGTAATGGTGTGTCCGAACGTCATAATCGCACTCTATTGGATATGGTGCGATCTATGATGTCTCTTACCGATCTACCGCTATCATTCTGGGGTTATGCTTTAGAGACTGCCGCATTCACTTTAAATAGGGCTCCGTCGAAATGCGTTGAGACGACACCGTATGAATTATGGTTTGGAAAGAAACCTAAGCTGTCGTTTCTTAAAGTTTGGGGATGCGATGCTTATGTCAAGAAACTTCAACATGAAAAGCTCGAACCCAAGTCGGAAAAATGCGTCTTCATAGGATACTATACCTTCTACCTCAGATCCGAAGGCAAGATCTTCGTTGCCAAGAACGGGTCCTTTCTAGAGAAAGAGTTTCTCTCGAAAGAAGTAAGTGGGAGGAAAGTGGAACTTGATGAGATGACCCCTCTCGAACCAGAAAGTAGCACAGCACAAGAAAATGTTTCTGTGGTGCCTGCACCGACTAGAGAGGAAGTTCATGATGACGATCATGATCAAGTTACCACTGAACCTCGTAGGTCCACAAGGACACGTTCCGCACCAGAGTGGTACGGCACCCTGTCCTGGAAATCATGTTGTTGGACAACGGTGAACCTTCGAACTATGAAGAAGCAATGGCGGGTCCAGATTCTAACAAATGGCTTGAAGCCATGCAATCCGAGATAGGATCCATGTATGAAAACAAAGTATGGACTTTGACAGACTTGCCCGATGATCGGGGAGCGATAGAAAATAAATGGATCTTTAAGAACAAGACGGACGCGGATGGAAATGTTACCATCTATAAAGCTCGACTTGTCGCTAAGGGTTATCGACAAGTTCAAGGAGTTGACTACGATGATACCTTCTCACCCGTAGCGAAGCTGAAGTCCGTCCGAATCATGTTAGCAATTGCCGCATTCTACGATTATGAAATATGGCAAATGGACGTCAAAATGGCATTCCTTAATGGCTTCCTTAAGGAAGAATTGTATATGATGCAGCCGGAAGGTTTTGTCGATCCTAAGAATGCTGACAAAGTATGCAAGCTCCAGCGCTTAATCTATGGGCTGGTGCAGGCATCTCAGAGTTGGAACATTCGCTTTGATGAGATGATCAAAGCGTTTGGGTTTACACAGACTTATGGAGAAGCCTGTGTTTACAAGAAAGTGAGTGGGAGCTCTGTAGCATTTCTCATATTATATGTGGATGACATACTATTGATGGGAAATGATATAGAATTCTTGGAAAGTATAAAGGCCTACTTGAATAAGTGTTTTGCAATGAAGGACCTTGGAGAAGCTGCTTACATATTAGGCATCAAGATCTATAGAGATAGATCGAGACGCCTCATAGGTCTTTCACAAAGCACATACCTTGACAAGATATTGAAGAAGTTCAATATGGATCAGTCCAAGAAGGGGTTCTTGCCTGTATTGCAAGGTGTGAGATTGAGCACGGCTCAATGCCCGACCACGGCAGAAGATAGAGAAAAGATGAGTGTTGTCCCCTATGCCTCGGCCATAGGGTCTATTATGTATGCCGTGCTGTGTACCAAACCTGATGTAAACCTTGCCGTAAGTTTGGTAGGAAGGTACCAAAGTAATCCCGTCATGGAACACTGGATAGCGGTCAAGAACATCCTGAAGTACCTGAAAAGGACTAAGGATATGTTTCTTGTTTATGGAGGTGACGAAGAGCTCGTCGTAAAGGGTTACGTCGATGCTAGCTTCGACATAGATCTGGATGACTCTAAGTCACAAACCGGATACGTGTACATTTTGAATGGTGGGGCAGTCAGCTGGTGTAGTTGCAAGCAAAGCGTCGTGGCGGGATCTACATGTGAAGCAGAGTACAGGGCAGCCTCGGAGGCAGCACATGAAGCAATTTGGATGAAGGAGTTCATTGCCGACCTAGGAGTTATTCCCAATGCATTGGGGCCGATGACTCTCTTCTGTGATAACACTGGAGCTATTGCCCTTGCCAAGGAGCCCAGGTTTCACAAGAAGACCAGGCACATCAAGCGTCGCTTCAACTCCATTCGTGAAAATGTTCAAAATGGAGACATAGATATTTGTAAAGTGCACACGGATTTGAATATTGCAGATCCGTTGACTAAACATCTTCCACGAGCGAAACATGATCAACACCAGAACTCTATGGGTGTACAATTCATCACAATGTAACTAGATTATTGACTCTAGTGCAAGTGGGAGACTGTTGGAAATATGCCCTAGAGGCAATAATAAAATGGTTATTATTATATTTCCTTGTTCATGCTAATTGTCTATTGTTCATGCTTTAATTGTGTTATCCAGAAATCGTAATACATGTGTGAATACATAGACCATAACATGTCCCTAGTGAGCCTCTAGTTGACTAGCTCCTTGATCAATAGATGGTTACGGTTTCCTGACCATGGACATTGGATGTCATTGATAATGGGATCACATCATTAGGAGAATGATGTGATGGACAAGACCCAATCCTAAGCATAGCACTAGATCGTGTAGTTCGTTTGCTAAAGCTTTTCTAATGTCAAGTATCATTTCCTAGACCATGAGATCGTGCAACTCCCGGATACCGTAGGAATGCTTTGGGTGTACCAAACGTCACAACGTAACTGGGTGGCTATAAAGGTGCACTACAGGTATCTCCGAAAGTGTCTGTTGGGTTGGCTCGGATCGAGACTGGGATTTGTCACTCCGTATGACGGAGAGGTATCTCTGGGCCCACTCGGTATTGCATCATCATAATGAGCTCAATGTGACTACGTAGTTAGTCACGGGATCATGCACTACGGAACGAGTAAAGTGACTTGCCGGTAATGAGATTAAACAAGGTATTGGGATACCGACGATCGAATCTCGGGCAAGTAAAGTACCGATTGACAAAGGGAATTGTATACGGGATTGCTTGCATCCTCGACATCGTGGTTCATCCGATGAGATCATCGTGGAACATGTGGGAGCCAACATGGGTATCCAGATCCCGCTGTTGGTTATTGGCTAGAGAGGTGTCTCGGTCATGTCTGCATGATTCCCGAACCCGTAGGGTCTACACACTTAAGGTTCGATGACGCTAGGGTTATAAGGAAGGTTTGTATGTGATTACCGAATGTTGTTTGGAGTTCCGGATGAGATCCCGGACGTCACGAGGAGTTCCGGAATGGTCCGGAGGTAAAGATTTATATATGGGAAGTCACCATACGGTCACCGGAAATATTCGGGGGTATACAAGTATTGTACCGGGACCACCGGAGGGGTTCCGGGGGTCCGCCGGGAGGGTCCACCTACCCCAGAGGGCCTTATGGGCTGTAGGTGGAAGGGAATCAGCCCTTAGTGGGCTGGGCGCCAACCCCCCCAGGGCCCATGCGCCTAGGGTTTGGGGGGAACCCTGAAAGGGGGGCGCCCCCCTGGCTTGGGGGGCAAGCTCCCTCGCCCCTTGGCCGCCCCCCCTCTAGATCTCATCTAGAGGGGCCGGCCCCCTTCCCCCTTCTCCCTATAAATAGAGGGGTGAGGGGAGGGCTACAGCACCACATCCAAGGCGCAGCCCTCCCCTCCCCAACACCTCTCCTCCTCCGCGTGTGCTTGGCGAAGCCCTGCCGGAGAACTGTCACTCCACCACCACCACGCCGTCGTGCTGCTGTTGGAGCCTTCTTCCTCAACCTCTCCCTCCTCCTTGCTGGAGCAAGGCGTGGGAGACGTCACCTCTCCGTACGTGTGTTGAATGCGGAGGTGCCGTCCGTTCGGCGCTTGGATCATCCGTGATTTGGATCATGACGAGTACGACTCCATCAACCCCGTTCTCTTGAACGCTTCCGCTCGCGATCTACAAGGGTATGTAGATGCACTCCTCCCCTCTCGTTGCTAGTAAACTCCATAGATTGATCTTGGTGATGCGTAGAAAATTTTAATTTCTGCTACGATCCCCAAAACGTGGCCCAGCCGGCCCACCCCGGCCGGATAACCCCACCCCTATACCCAAACCCTAGCGCACACCCCCCACGATCCCCTCTCCCTCGTGTCCTCCCTCTGCACCTCCCCCGATCCAGATCGGGATCGAGCCGACGCCACCCCGTGCGCCTCCTACCCCCCCCCCCCCCCCCCGCGCGCCTCGCGCGTCCTGCCGGCGACCTCGCCGGAGCCCCTCGCCGCCTCGACCTCGTCGTCATCCATCACCGCACCCCGTCCCCATCTCTTCCTCGCAGCCTCGGCGAGCACGCCCGCGCTCGAGGACTGCCGCCTCCGCCCCGCAGCTTCTTCGCTGTCCTCGCACCGCGCCTGCAACACCACCGGCCGCGGCCGTCATCGCCGCGCCCCGCCCCGCTGAAGCTCGCCACCACCTCGCGTGCCGCGACTTCCTCCTCGCCCCGTGCTCAGTCCGTCGACCCCGCGCCGCGCCTCCCGAGCCATCTGCTCTGCCTCGCACCTGTCGCCCCGCCCGGCCGCCGGACCTCGCCGACAGGGTTCCTCCGGCCTACCCGAGCTCTTCTCTGTAACGATGTGAGCATCCGGCTCCCCCTGGCCTCTTCCCTCTCTTCCACGTCCCCCGTAGACGCCTGACCGATGAGGTTGTGCCTCTGCTGCTGCTCGCCGCCAACATGGTGGTCGATTTCGACCGTCCCCGCGCCTACGGTTTGTTCTAGTGAGTGCGCGGCGAGGCCCTCGACCGGTCCGTGCCAACCGCCGCTCGAACGGTCGCCGGAGGCGAGCGCACGACCGTCGCCAATGCGTTCCGCCTCGCCGTCGATTCCCTGCTGATGTGGAACATCCTTAACCCCAAATCACCCCCCTGTGTGCCACTGACCTATGGGCCCACTATGTAATTAGATTAGTTCATAGCTAAATAAGTCTGTTAAATAACGGTTCAGTTAAAATATGACACCGACAGTGGGGCCCCACCTAGCTAATTAATTTAACTAACTAATTTAGATTAACATCAGAGTATGACAAATGGACCCCACCGGTCAGACTTGACTAGTCAGCGTTGACCTAGTCAACTGTTGACTGGACCTCTGGCCCACATGTGAGCCTTTGCTGATAGGCTGGTTGACCAAGTCAACTGGGCCCACTGTCAGCCTTTGTGCTGAACAACTGGGTACAATCCTGGGTACCCGTAGCATTTTATTCATTTATTTCGAATTAATATTTAATCCAGTAAATTCTAGAAAATTGTTTAAATCATTGAAGAATAATATAAAACAAATAGTTTATCAGATGAAAATACTTTGTACATCAAAGTTGCTCAAAACGACGAGACGAATTCGGATACGCAGCCCGTTCGCCCGCCACACATCCCTAGCATAGCAAACATGCAACTTTCCCCCTCCGGTTCACCTGTCCGAAAACACGAAACACCGGGGATACTTTCCGGGATGTTTTCCCCCTTCGCCGGTATTACCTATCCCTGCGTTAGATCACCTCTAGCACCACGTATTGCCATGTTATGCTTTGTGATGCTTTCTTCACCTGTCCGAAAACACGAAACACCGGGGATACTTTCCGGGATGTTTTCCCCCTTCGCCGGTATTACCTATCCCTGCGTTAGATCACCTCTAGCACCGCGTATTGCCATGTTATGCTTTGTGATGCTTTCTTCACCTGTCCGAAAACACGAAACACCGGGGATACTTTCCGGGATGTTTTCCCCCTTCGCCGGTATTACCTATCCCTGCGTTAGATCACCTCTAGCACCGCGTATTGCCGTGTTATGCTTTGTGATGCTTTGATTGCTCTGTTATTTATTGTGTTCCCCTCCGTTACTTCTTTCCTGTAGACCGCTACCGGTACCCCTATGATCGACTACATCGACGACGAACCCTTCTTGCCAGAGCAACCAGGCATGCCCCCCCCCTTGATCACCAGATATTGCCTATTCTTCTCTACTGCTTGCATTAGAGTAGTGTAGCATGTTACTACTTTCGGTTAATCCTATTCTGCTGCATAGCCTGTCATTGTTGCTACAGTTGTTACCCTTACCTGCTATCCTAATGCTTAGTATAGGATGATAGTGTTCCATCAGTGGCCCCACAATCTTGTCCGTCTGCCATGCTATACTACTGGGCCGTCATCACTTCGGGAGGTGATCACGGGCATATGCTATATACTTTATACTGTTACATTACTTATGATACTGTTCGGAGATGGGGGCTGAAGGGGCAGGTGGCTCCATCCCGGTAGAGGTGGGCCTGGGTTCCCGACGGCCCCCGACTGTTACTTTATGGCAGAGCGGCAAGGAAGGTTGAGACCACCTAGGCGAGAGGTGGGCCTGGCCCTGGTCGGCGTTCGCGGTTACTTCATAATAACACGCTTAACAAGATCTTGGTATTTGATCTGAGTCTGGCCACTGGCCTATACGCACTAACCAACTACACGGGAACAGTTATGGGCACTCGACGTGGTGGTATCAGCCGAAGCCTTTGTGACGTCAGCGACTGAGCGGCGCGCGCCAGATTAGAACGTAAGCCTGCTCTTGTATTAAGGGGGCTAGTTCTGCTTCCGACCGCCCTCGCAACGTGCAGGTGTGCAATGGGCGATGGGCCCAGACCCCTGCGCCATAGGATTTAGACCGGCGTGCTGACCACTCTGTTGTGCCTAGGTACGGCTGCGACGTATTGATCTTCCGAGGCCAGGCATGACCCAGGAAAGTGTGTCCGGCCAAAGGGGATCGAGCGTGTTGGGTTATGTGGTGCACCCCTGCAGGGAAGTTTATCTATTCGAATAGCCGTGTCCCTTGATAAAAGGACGACCCGGAGTTGTACCTTGACCTTATGACAACTAGAACCGGATACTTAATAAAACACACCCTTCCAAGTGCCAGATATAACCCGGTGATCGCTCTCACACAGGGCGATGAGGGGAGGATCGCCGGGTAGGAGTATGCTATACGGTGCTACTTGCTGAACTTACCATCTTCTCTCTTCTACATGCTGCAAGATGGAGGCTGCCAGAAGCGTAGTCTTCGACAGGACTAGCTATCCCCCTCTTATTCTGGCATTCTGCAGTTCAGTCCACCGAGATGGCCCCTTTTCACATATACCCATGCATTTGTAGTGTAGATCCTTGCTTGCGAGTACTTTGGATGAGTACTCACGGTTGCTTTTCTCCCTCTTTTCCCCTTTCCATTCTACCTGGTTGTCGCAACCAGATGCCGGAGCCCAGGAGACAGACGCCATCGTCGACGGCGACTCCTACTACTCTGGAGGTGCCTACTACTACGTGCAGGCCGCTGACGACGACCAGGAGTAGTTTAGGAGGATCCCAGGCAGGACGCATGCGCCTCTTTCGATCTGTATCCCACTTTGTGCTAGCCTTCTTAAGGCAAACTTGTTTAACTTATGTCTGTACTCAGATATTGTTGTTTCCGCTGACTCGTCTATGATCGAGCACTTGTATTCGAGCCCTCGAGGCCCCTGGCTTGTATTATGATGCTTGTATGACTTATTTATGTTTTAGAGTTGTGTTGTGATATCTTCCCGTGATTCCCTGATCTTGATCGTACACGTTTGCGTGCATGATTAGTGTACGATTGAATCGGGGGCGTCACAGGTAGATGCGCTAAAGGGAAGAGGAACGTGCTTGCCAAGACGACAAGCCTCACAAGTATGGTCGTCGATCTTATTGCATGAGAATGAAAAACTCTTAAGTATTTGATGCAAAGCTGTAGAGTTCGGGTGTCCCAAACGGGCATGCCAAAGGTCGACACCTGCGGCAAGGGCGACTGGGGTGGTGGAGGCGGTGGTGGAGGAGTGCATCGGATAGAGCTCGTCAGGACTATCGCAACGGTGAAGGACCATCCGAGTACGGACGTCCTTCATAGAAAAACCGACATCATCAAATTCAACGGTAATGGGATTCTCACGGGCAAGACGACAAACAGATACAAGGTTCGTAACTAATTCAGGAGACACAAGAACATCAGACATAGTGATAGGTGTAGATGTGGAAGGAAATGAAGCACGACCAACATGTGTGATAGGTAAAGAGAAACCATTGCCAACGGTGATGCAAGTAGGAGTATGAACTGGAGTGGAGGAGGTTAGAGTACCGGGATGAGATGTCATGTGGGCGGTGGCGCCCGAGTCCAATTACCAAGCGCCGCCGGTACCAAGCGCCGCCGGGGATGGGACCGAGTGCAGGGTGGCCAAGGAAGTAGTGTCCCATGACGGTGAGACCGGCAGCAAGGCGAAGCCGCCGTAGGGTTGAACCGGGGCGGGCGGAGTATGGCGAGTCCAATTCCTTATCACTGTCGAGTCCAATTTTGAATCAAACTCGGCAGACACACAATTTGTTGAGTTTCCGATAGAGTGAACTTGGCGAAGTTTAGGAACACAACACAAAACCAGATTCTAGTAGCAGAAGGAAATTTGAAAGAAATTTTGGGCACGAAAACTCTCATTTTCATTCATGAATGAGCGACAATGCGTGGGCTAATGGTAGCGATAAATTTATAGACGCGCCTGACGGATACACGTGGGTAGGGGGGCTGACGGGTGCGAGACGAGTGATGCGCTTGGGCATTGCATGCATGTGAATTTTCCAAAAGATCATTGCAGCTCAAGATTAAAATTATCCAAACCAGGCAAATGAAATCGTCCAATTGGTATATGTTCCTAATCTGATATGCTACATCAATATAAATGAATAAATGAAGTAGTTAGAGGAAGAACTTTTTATCGATCTTAGAGCATCTACAACCGGACTTGCCAACTCTGGCACAGTGGACAGTGATCGGGTTGTCCCCAAATTGGCGCATCCACAGCCGCATATCTCATATCCATACAAGATCATACAACATACTACGTAGATCACCAAACGACCAAAATCGATAGGAACCAGACATATAACCGATTGCAAACGGGCATAATTCGCATAAACATCACCGAAAGATCACACAACGGTCATAATTCACACGGCTCAACCGTCTGGCAAATTCTAACTAGATAGTAGGAGCTAGATTATCTAAACAGAGAGAGAGGGATGAGCTTCACCACTTTCTCGCCGGCCCTTTGCCCTTCCGGTCACCGGTGCTGCGGTATGCGCCTGCGGCAGGAGGTGTGTCGTCGTCGGAGCCGTCGCTGTCATTAGAGAAGTGTTAACGATGATGTGGCCCTTCAAGCATCGGACTATGCGGTCTTGCTTCCACTTCAGCTTTGCCACCCTCATCGCTTCTGCCGCCTCCCCCCGTACTACTCAATGCCGAGCCGGACCGCCTTGGCATTGATCCTCTGGAGCCACTGGGCGTCCATCTCCACTGCCGTAAGTGATCGGCGATACACCGACTGGAGGAGACGCTCATCCTCGTTGGGCACCGCTAGCATCACGCGGTGGCGGCGGGAGGAATGCGCAGCCGCTCCAACACGGCCCTCATTTCCCTTGCCCTCTGCCTCCCGCGGCAGGTGGTGCGCGCCTCCGATTTCGCAGTGCCGGCGGAGCGGGCACTAGAACCCACCGCTGCCCACGCGGAGTAGCGACCAGAGGTGGAGGAGGCCAACGGACGGTCAGCGCCGATTGAGCTGCCCTCATAGATCCGCGCGCGGGGCGGGAAGGGCCGGCAAAGGTGATATGGCTGTGGGCGACAAGCTAGCATCACACCTGAACCGGAGCTGTCGCCCGTGTCCACCCGCGAGCGCTCCACCGCGATGCAGAGGGCCAGGTCATCCTCATCTCCGGTACCATCGCGAAGGAAGGCGTCCCAGTCGTCATCGCCAGAGGCGTCAGAGTGGCTGCCGGTGCTGGACATGGTCGCCAACACTCGGAGGTTGATGGATTGGAGCAAAGGGGGCAGAGCGGAGTGAAGTGAGACTAGGGTTTGAACCGGATAGGGATTTGTGGGGTTGTGGTGGGCCAAAGGTGGGCCGGGCAGACATGGCGGACGCGCTCGGGCCGCCTCCTACCGCCCTACATTTGGGCTGGATATGAGGGGTGTCGATCAGCCCGTACGTTTGAGGCCGATTTGAGGCGTCCAGTTGGGATTGTTTTCTGTGATTGATCTGCTCGCCCGAGCGTTTGAGACGGGTTTGAGGCGTCCGGCTGCAGATGCTCTTAGCTAACAAGACCAGTCTGTCCAAAACCATGCATCTATCCCATATTAGGGGTAGCGTTGGACTGCTGAGTTGCATATATGTCGGTAAATATGTTACAGTTAAAGGACTAGAGTGTGAAATGAAAATATAGAGTGTGTCAGCACAGAGATCGACAGATCCTGTGAGACGCCTGCTAAATTTCTCTCACTCCAAACCCTAACACCCAAAAATCCTCCTAAATCTATTCGGCGGCCGCACCGCAGGCACACGCGACGATGCCGCCGAGGCTGGTGCGGGAGCTGGGCGAGATGGAGGAGCTCGTGGAGGAGATCGTCACCCGCCTCCCGCCGGACGAGCCAGGTAATCTCCTCCGCGCCTCCCTCGTCTGCAAGCCATGGCGCGGCCTCCTCGCCAGCCACGGCTTCCGTCGCCGCTACGGCGAATTCCACCGAACACCTCCCATGCTCGGCTTCCTCTACGACTGGCCGAAAACCCGCGCCGAGTTCTTCCCCACCACGGATTTCCTCGCGCGCGGTCCCGACCAGAAGCACCAATACTCCGTGAAAGATTGTCGCCACGGCCGCGTCCTCCTTTCGTACAAGGATGACAATCAGCCGACCTTCGTCGTCTGGGACCCCATGACGGGCGGCCAAACGGTGTTGTGCCACCCCGAAATGTCGGGGGCGAGCAGATGGCAGGCCTCGTTGCTCTGTGCCGCGGACAGCTGCAGCCACGGTGACTGCCATTCGGGTCCCTCTCCCTTCGTCGTGGTTTTTGCCACCCTTGACGAACAAGAGGGGGTCGCCACGGCGTCCACGTACTCGTCGGAGATGAGTACTTGGTGCTCTCCGGCCTTAACTGCCATTGCTCCTTTTGAGGAAGAAATGGACTTCTATGACTCGCCTAGTGTTCTGGTTGGAGACGCGCTCTATTTCCTCGTTTTCCGGGAGCAGGAGGACGAGGTTACTGAAGATAGTATTCTCAAGTACGATCTGGGCAAGTCTTGCCTGTCGGAGATTCTTCTGCCGGAAGAAGAGGTCGAGCGTGCCAGCAATAATCCTATCCTCATGGTGGGGGAAGATGGCAGGCTGGGGATCGCACACCTGTTCTTTTACTGCCTCTCCGTCTGGTGGAGGGAGGTGCATCCCGATGGAGTTGCGTCGTGGACGCAACGGATAGACATCGACCTCAAGACTGATCTTTTTCCCCTTGGCAATTTTTAGGTACCACCAGAGTTGGGTGGCTCTGTCGAGGGCCCTGGCATCATTTTTGTAATCTCAAAAGTTGGCACCTACATGATTGATCTCAAGTCACAAAGCTCGAAGAGGCTCTCGAGCAAGCTGTATCAACATCCAAATGTTAGATGGTCCCTCTTTCCCTACGTTAGCTTCTACTATCCACCAGGTACTACCTTGAAAGCTTAACTATGTTTATATGTTCTCTCCTAATTGTAATTTCTGTATGTGTTTTTTTACTGTAACACATTTCAGTTAGTGTCACAGATAAAAGTAGTGAGTGTCTAATCAGACTGTAAGATGATTTCTCATCCTACTGAATGATCGTTTCTTTGTTTAGCGGCGGCTGGTGTTGTGGCTGAAGCATCAAGTGAAGCTGGACACGGGAATGAGGAAGCATAACTCTCAAGCAATGGAAGTTCGGTTTGCTGTTTTGGTGTTGCCTTTGGTTTGATTTCCATGTTACATGGATGATGGGAGAGTAGTGTGAGTTGGATGGGTGATGGGAGTTGTGTTATATCTTGTTAGTAATTAAGAACCCATCTCTGATTTTTATAGCCATGCTATTGATGTTTTAGTTGTTCAAACCCTGATTTCATTAAGCAGGGGAAAGTTGCCTTTTGTGTAAAATTTGGCTGCAAGTTGTACGCATAATTATACATTTCTCTATAAAGAAAGTTGTGTATTTAAATTGTACTAGCTACATACTGTTGTGCATGGATCACACAGTAATCTAATAATGACCCTCCCAGCTATGACACGCTCACAGATGAGAAGCTTGCTCACATGCCTGGTTGAGGGTCAGCGGTGGCCTCTTTTGCCTCTTGTATCTCCAGCTATAAGCATGACTTATGCAGATCTGGGAAAGAAGAGAAGATGACGAATCTACAGGAAGTGTTTGGTCAAGAAGAAGATCAAGGTGATTTTCTCTCTCGCCAACAAAATCAAGTTTGTTACTGCACTTTGATGTGATGGTTTCTGGTAAAGCAAACATGAGTGTTGCATACTTTCACTGTCGAATTCCGGACCGTTTTAATAGTGTTGTAGGAAAAATATGTGCCTTCTGCCCTGATCAGTAGATTTATCACTGTTGTCATCATAGTTTTATCTCATGCCTATGGTTGGATGCCCTACTTGTAGTGATTTTGGCTAGCCATTTGAGCGCTATGCAAATTTTGGGTGATCATAAGTGTTTCAGGACAAAACAGAAACATGTCCAATAAATACAGCTGCACCTTTGCTACTGTTTTCTAGATTTATTTTAACATAAAGGCTAAAGAGACACTAACTAGGAATATTATGTGTATGTTTGTCTTGTTGGTTCACCGACCCATTTGGGGGGAATGCATTTGCATCAGACTATCAGATCTTAGTCGTTGTTCATTCATACCATACTACATTTCAAATAGGGAAATGATTCCCTTCAACCAGCTGATTTCTTAGATCTCATCCGTTGCCTCGCTCGCACAACACGTGCCCCACGTGACATGCCGCTGGCTCGTGGCGATTTTTCTGGCAATTTCTGCAACATCACCAATGTTGCACAAGTTTCTTCCGTAACATTAGCTATGTTGCAAAAAGACGAAGACGAAAAAAGAAATTCTGCAACCAAGCCTCTGCTACAAAAAAAAATCTGCAATAAAACCTCAGTTGCAAAAAAAATGCAAAAAGATGAAGACGAAAAAAAAAACAATTCTACAACAAAGCCTCTGTTGCAAAACAATATGCAGCAAAACCTCAGTTGCAAAAAAATTATGCAACAAGACCTTTGTTCCAGAAATTTTGTGCAACAATACTTATGTTGCAATGATCGAGGGTGCTGATGCGCCAGATCTGATGGCCCGCGAGTCGGCCGATCTTTTTTATTATTATTTTCTGGCTGATCTTTTAAAAAGATCAGCCGGCGGACGCGTAGCAGTCCCGTGTCAAATAAGGTCATGATGCATAACTCTCATTTTTAACACACATAACATGTGTTTCTCTTTTCTGCTTATAATGAATGTGACATTAATCTCTTCTTTTTTTGCAGTGTCTCTTTTTCCCTCTTTGAGCTACTAGCTAGTTTCTTAGACATGCCGTTACGCACATCATCAGTTAATTGAGTAAATGCTACTGTCTTATTCCATTCTTTTGCCTCACGTCCCGCTTTTGTCGTGTTCCCATGTGAACAGGTGCAGGCTATATGTTTCATAGATTGCCACTCATGTACATCAGGTAAAAAAAATCTGCTGTTGCAAAGATAGTTGTTTTCTTATGGGGAGTGAATATGGATTTTACCACTTGTGGATCGTGCTGAGAATTTTTCTGTGGCTCACAATATAGCTGAGCTGCTACACATGACTATTGCTGAGCTTAGAGACATGGATCCTTGGGAAACAGAGTTATTCTTTTGGGTCCTGTTCAGTTTCATGTGTCTCGCTGGGGCTCACAATATAGTTGAGCTGCCAGACAAGACTATTCTCTTGTGTCCTGTTCGGTTTCATTTGCCTCGGATCTGCTTCAATGCTTCACACATTCACCTTCAGGCTTCAGCTCCAATCATCCGTGAAGTCCAGTACTTTATTTCCTTGTGAGCAGCTGATCAGCTAACATCCTTTTCGTTTGTTACCTAACTAGATAGGTGGCGCGGCTTGCCGCGCGTTGCCCGCCTCACGGCGAGCAATTCACTCAAAAAAACCATTTGTACAACATATTTGGGAAATCAACTAAACAATAGTTGAGGAAAACATATCAAAATTATAAGCTTCTGGGCAACTTAGGTATCCTTGTCCATGATAGATGATAAAGAGCATCAAGAAAAAAAGTTCCTTGTCCATGATAGATGGAACAGAGAATCAAGAAAAGGCTAGTTGACATACCTACAAACAGAAATTAAAAGATTGTTTATCAACATTCCATGCAGCAGCTTGCAAAATTAGAAAAAGGGCACTAACATGTATGCCTTTGGAACTGGAATAGGACAGAAATTAAAGACTAAACTATTGAGTTGATTTTTGAGATATTCTAACTAATAGTGTCACACATGTATTAATTAAAATTTCACATGTATTAATTAAAATTTCCTTATCACCAAGCTGTACCATTTAGGAAGAAATGCTATTTTTTCTTTAAGTACCTACTAATATACTTTGATAAACTAAATACACTTCCTTGTCTGCTTGTCCGATCAACGGCGGCAGCCGCTACCGCCTTCCCGCCGCTGCCGTCGAGCCTCCCGAATTGCGAGCTTGTTCTTTACTTGTGCATGGGCGTCCGCTGTGCTCTCCTCTTCGTGCATAGACCCTGATAGTGTGTCCCTTCTTTCCAATCTCCCTTTGACCGTGCGTGCATTCTTCCATGACGGTCACCATGGCGGCTATGCCGTCAACGTCATTCCCCGGTTATCCAAGGAGTGCGTGAGCCTCCATGCCCGGTCCTGTTCCTCATTGCAGCGGTGCCGGAATGAACACACATGGGCTTGGGAGCATTGATGTGACGAAAGGTCTTGACCTTGAAGGTAAACTATCTATCCTAGAGGTACCTAAATGGATGGAGAGAAAAAGTCACAGGAAAGTAGAAGGAAACTCAACTTATAGGAATGGAATGACTATGAACATCAGCAACAAAATAGGGATAACCAACCTATGTTTGCAGCAGACCAAGGAAGTGTACCAAATCCAAAATGATGTCTATGCCAAGTCAAAAACAATAAAATGTACAGAATAGCCAAACAAAAGCAGATAGCTTCCCTTGATAGATGAAAATTGCGTATTTAATCATTTTTGTAAACCATGAAATAGATCCTTGGTTGCAACCCATGTTTCTTTCATATAATTAATCTCAGAACCAAATCAAAACTGGTTGTAAGCCTACCACTACTAGGAAAAGGCCTACTAGTGGCGCACCAGTTTTGCCTACTAATGGCGCACTACTGGTGCGCCACTAGTACCACGCCACTAGTATTAAATACTAATGGTGCATCACTGGTGCGCCATTAGTATCTGGTATACTAATGGCGCACCGTGGTGCGCCATTAGTATAGACCAACATGCACCATTAGTGTGCCTCCCAGGGGGCGATATTTACACATGTGCTTTGCCATACTAATGTCGCACTGTGGGGTGATGCGCCATTAGTATCCTTTGGCATACTAATGGCGCACGTTGGGGTGATGCGCCATTAGTATGAATATTAGGGATTATTTTTTTTTCTTTTCTGATATTTGCACAGGTTACAAAATATATTATTGGACAGAGTATAGACAGCACCACACAGCAACAGCAGATTCATCGAATACAATAGAAGATTAGTCTCCGAATACAATTCATCATATTAGTCTCCGAATTCAAAAGACCGAACAAAGATAGAACATTACAAGTCTCGAGACCGCGAGTAGCGAGTTTGTCTTCACATTACAAGTCGATATCGATCATCTAAACTACCATCACATAGAAGAGAGCTGCGGTCATCACGATGAGCATCATCGCGATGAAACTGGTCTTCATCCGGTTCCTCCAACGCTCCCTCCTCTCTCCCGCTAGATAGCGCGCGTATCTAGATTCCGCCTCCGCCCTAGTGGTGTACCCTTTGTAACTGTTACCGCTGAAACGGTGAACCTGTCTCCGACACTCCTCCCAGTCGTCGTAGACTCCGGGAACCTTACCCTTGTACACGACATACGACGGCATCTCTATGCACTAGCCAAACAACAGACAATACATAAGCAATATATAAGTATGCAACAAAAGGATCGGAAGAGAAAAGCAAGACATTAATAGCACGATTCATGGTCCTACTAATAAATAGCATCGATTACATCTAAGTTGAACGACTGTCCAAACCAAAGAGACATACAAGTTCATTAAAGTTTAATTACAACATGAGCTAATCGATGTTTCAGAACTACACATAGCATCACTACTTTCGACTCGACTCATGGGACCGGAGCGTGGATGAAGCCGCCGTCTTTCGTGATGGTCATGAAGTCGCGGGCGTTGTCAGCCTGCATTTGTAGCGTTGTGTCTATCTCACTGTTGGACGGTTGATATTTGAGGTAGAACTGCCCCGAGGTACGAAGGACATCTTGATGGATGATTTCTGCAAACTCCGACTGGATGCGAAAGAATTCTTGTCGGATGTCCGCGTTCTGGATTGCCGCCAAGCTTGCGGCCCAATCTTTGAGATTATTTGGTAGCAGAAGGTGATTATGGTCCCGTACGATCGCCCGCATGTGATGGAGGGCGTAGTAGGCATCCTTCTGACCGCCAGGCGGCTGCTTGACGCAGGGGAACGTCGTATTGTGGGTGAACACGTGCCTGCTGTACCTACGAGCTGGCCTCTTAAAGGTGCCTCCAGATGCGGTGTAGCCGGGGAGAGCATCATCAAGAACTTTCTTGATATTTGTGTAGTCTATCTTGGAGTCACGGTCCGGGTCGAAATACGTGGCCATGGAATATTTCGGGCTTAAGAGGATGAGTGTGCAATGTGTGTCACTGCACAGAACACGGAATGTTAGAAAAAAAGAACGATCAAAATCTAAGAAATCATATGTTACGGGGCGGTTAGGGGATGACTTACTCGGGAAAGTAAGGCACGAGGAAGTTATCCTTATCTGGGTTTGCCAGAATGACGCCTTCGAGGTGTGAACTCGCGACTTGCCGGTCCCCAGCGCTGCCCAACATCTTGGCACGCATGTAGAAGGGGTCGACTATCACAATGTCCGGGGTCTTGTCTCTAATGATCCGCATCTCCATACTCAGCGAAAACAGCCGAACGAAGGTGTAGTGCAGCGGATGAAGGTTAAACATAGCAAAGATGTCATCAAACCGCAGGACGATCGTACCCCCGACGGCGCTATCCACAAAGCCCTTGCCCTCTGGCACCTTGGCCACGAAAACCGGGTATGCCACATCATTCTCTCTGAGACGCCGCTTCTCCAAAGAAAGAACACTGTCATGCAGACTCCGCATAGCACCGGTTGCAGCATTGAGCATATTTGTCGGTAGCATCGCCCTACCCGCCACATGCACCCTCCTCGAGATATCCTTAGGTGAAGGTGGCCCGTCCTGAGCACGGATCGTACTCGGTGCCGGCTGGCTCGCACCGGCGCCCTTGTTAGTCTTTCGTTTCCGTCCCTTCTTCTTGATCTGCTGTAATGGGATCGAGTTCTGCTCACAGACCGCCTTCTTGAGCGTGTTGGGGCTGATAATATTTCGCACCTCACCTATCTGAGGCTCGGTGAAGGCGGCAGCTGGAGGCGTCTCCTGAGAACTGAACGCCAGACGACGCCTGTTGCAATTGGGTTTCTCCGCCGTACCAGCTAGATCGCGGTCGTCTTTTTCAGGGTTGGGTTCTTGAGAAGGAGGCCCGCAGAACTCGTCACCGTACCCATGTTCGGCAAAGTACTTATCGACGTTGGTAAATGTACCGTCGTCGTTGTCGTCGTCGTCCGGATCCTGTGCCATAGGGATGTCCGGCATGTCCGGTAGCATTGCGGCGTTCTTGCCATGGCTTGGCGCTGGCACGATTGGCGGTCTTGTCTGTGGGGTGGTGTCCCCCGCCCCCAAACGAATCTGGCTCTTCGGCCAAAGCAGGGGCCAGCTTACGCAGGCGCTGAGGGTCATCACATCATCTTCGTCGGCCCCAGCGGGTCGAATCGGAGGTAACAACTCGTCGCAGCCTGGCAGCACCCGAACCAGTTCAACCCTATACAAGGTGGGTGGCATCGGATTACCGTGGAACACGCGGTTGCCCGGTTGAACGATTCTGCCCTTGGCGACATCGACCAACTCGCCGCCCACGAAGTGCAGGAGACTGCAAGGAACGTCGGCGGCGCCCTGCGAAAACATGTAGGGCGTCAGGGATGCCCAGTCAAAGGCAAGGAGATGAAGTCATCGGCCGAGAGGCTTAGTTACCGTGATGCCGTCGAGCTCGGCTAATGTCGAGGCACCGCCAACGGCGGGCGTGCAACTGATGGAGGGGCCGCTTGCTGGCGAGGTGCCGGCCGGCGTACACCCGGGTGCATTAAGCTCCAATGCCCGTGCCGGCGCCGGAGACACGAATACCGCCTCCGCCGGAGACACCAATGGCGCCGCCTGCGCGTTGTGCGAGTTGCTGGCCATGAAGCTGGGAACCGGGGGAGGCCCCTGTTGGCCGCCCGCAATCCACGTCGTCAGCCCCTGAATCAAGGTAGGCACCATGGCTGTGAGCATCGTTCCCAGTTGTTGTTGCACTTGCTCTTGGACAATCTCCGGAATCCGCGCCACTTGTGCCTTGAGTTCTTGAACCTCGCGCGACTGGCTTTCCGAGCTGGTCTTTTTCTCCTTTCGCCCACCAGCGGTACAGTATGACGACCATTTTGTGGACAAGCCTTTGCCGGCCACATGACCAGCTGATGACGGCTTACTGAGCTTATCCTTGTTTTTCATTACATTCAACGCCCTATTTAAAGTGGTGTCGAAAGGGGAGCTCTGAGACGACCCCGCGGTACTGCTTTCAGCCTCTTGCGGAAGGAATGTGAACCATTTAGAAATTTGGCTTCATTAATTAGAATGCAACCATATGGAGCTAATTACGCGGGGGTGTATTCCTTACCACAACAAGCTCAAGCGCCCTGGTCTTCGGATCCGTGGTAAGCTCCTTTGTTACCGGGTCCTCCTTGTACCGGGCCCTGACAAAGTTCCTGGTCTGCTTGTCACGGTATTTCTCGAAGCGGGGCGGTAGGCCTTGCTCGGCACGCTCCGTGTCCTCCTTGTCCCATATAGGCTCCGCCACTCTGTAACCGCCGGGACCGAGTTGGTGGACCCCTAAGTTCAACTGCCGCATTTCTTTCCCCCACTGACTTGATTCGGAGGTTGCGCTGCTCTCGCACTTGATCTTGAACTCCTTGTAGTCATCTTCGCTGATCAAAGGATATTTCGCCTTGATCTTCTCATAACTATCACCTTTTTCAATCATTGCCTTCACCGTGCTTCTCCAAGTAGACAGGGCCGTGCTCATCCTCGTGAGGGCGGCACTGTTCACTTTATTCCCTGAGAGGCGTGTGTTTGCAAAGTCAGCGGGGAACTTGTATCGTTCGTGCAGCTTCGTGAAGAGGAGGCTGCGCAAATTCCCTCGGTCCTTATGCCTTAGGTTCTCGGTGTTGATCGAGACGGTGCTCCGGAGAATGCACCCGAGCTGAACCGAGTACCCCTTGACTATTTCTTTGGGCGCCGTTGGATGCCCGTCGGAGTTCACTTCAGTAAATTCCTCCTTGACGGTGCCGAGCACGCTCGGGCGCCGGTCCTTCCGTTGCCTCTTCGGTTGGCTGCCATCTGTGCGTGCGCCGCCATCATCAGTGGTGGCATCCTCGGCGGCACCATCAGTGGTGTCATCCCCGACGCCACTAGGGGTTGTGTAGTCAGGATCGGTGTCTTCCGCGGCGTCCTCATAGCGGTGAGGTTCTTCCTCCAGCTCCTGGGACAGCTCCCAGAATTGCTTGCCGCCCGAACCGCCGGCCTCATCGTTGTGGGCCATGTTTCGCTCTAAATAGGAAAAAAGTTTGGTCAAAAAGTTGGTTATTGTCAAGGAACAAGATCATGGTCTCATCATTTAGGGTTTGTCGACACCGAGGCATCCTAAAAGCTAAGCTTTTATCATTTAGGGTTTGTCGACGCCGAGGCACCCTAAAAGCCTAAGCTTTCATCATTTAGGTTCTTATCGACACCGAGGCACCCTAAAAGCCAAGGTTTTATAATTTAGGGTTTGTCGACGCCAAGGCACCCTAAAAGCTAAGCTGGGAAGGAGAATTCTAAGTTGGGCCTAATCACTTGGCTCTATTGCCACCTATGGTTTAATGCAGCAAGAATAAAGGGGCAGTTGATCCTACTTAATTAAGTACTAAGATACCCCGGCCCATGCATTAGTCGCAAGTACCCCATATGTCCTATTTTTAGCAAAGTCATGCTAAAATTCACGGAAAATTTCAGCATGACCTTTGCTGAAAATAGGACATATGGAGTACCCGAATTTGCCGGAACGGAAGTTAATCGACATTCGGCAAACTCAAGGGCCTCTCGGGGTACCTGCAAAATCATTATCCCCGCGTAATGAAGTCCCCAATGGGTCATTTCAGAAGATCACAAGTAGCATCATCACAAGTACAACATCATCACAAGTACAGCAGCAGCAGCAGTGAATACAGGCATAACAGCAACAGCAGCAGCTTTATTCTTCTTCTTCATAAACACTAATTGTCTAATTGAGCAATACAGCGACAGTGTGAACAAATAAAAACACAAACTACACCTACATATTTGGGTACCTCTATGGTAGTAACATGCCATGCTCTGCCTAGAGCTACTGCAGCAATCATTGTTATACATTTCTCTGAATAGTATATATGGCTTGAAATGGCAGAACAGGTTACAGTAATTAGATGAATGAAATGCATAAGTGTTATACATTTCTCTGAATAGTATACAAGGTGGTGTAGATCTCTAAGGAGCAGCATTAAAAGGGAAGGGCGTGCGGCAAGATGCCATCAAGCTCCCAGCAGCAATGGTCACAAGTGACAGGAGCTGTGCCTGCCACTAGGATGAGCACTTTTAATTTTTTGCTTCTTCTTTTTTTGAGATAGAAGCACTTTCAGTCTCAGAAACAAAGATCACACAGCTTTATAAAATCAACTTTACAGGAAGTATTCGTGTAAGGAAACATTAATAAGTATCTAAGTGTTTTCAGTTCATTTTATACAAAAGACAAACAACAACCCTTTTCTTTTACACGGAAGAAAATGCTAGTACTGTGTGATAAGCTTTAGAAAATGGAGTACTTACAGCAACTGTGCAGGCAATCAATCCAGGCTTCTCCCGGTGATCCAAAGCAACAAAGAATAGAAGAAAAGCACCAATATACCAGGGAATTGCAGCCAAGAAGAACCCTAGTAAGAACCTTCAAAACAAAACCAACATAAAGTCTTTAATATGGATTGATTGTGCTTTCATTTTAAATTTGCAGGTAAGAACAATGAACTTATAGAAACTCCTTAATATGAATATTATACCGATGATAAAAGAAGTGAGACAAGAAGTGTCTCCAGCCTTGAGTAGATTCCCGAGACCTGAAGGTTGTTCACCCTGCTCATATCAAATATTATGTTGTATTAGCAGCAAGTAGACAAGCCTCCATACAGCAAGCCCTAAATGATGAATGAACTGGCGTGGCACATTAAAATTAAGAAAGGACATCACAAGTAACTCAGAGGCATCACAAGTAAATTAGAGCATCACAAGGCATTAGTAGTTCAGTACATGAACAAGTTTTACAAAGCACTTATGTGAGTTACCACTTATTGCAATATACATTATTACATTGTAGTTATTACAAGAAACAAAATTAATAATACTCCCTCTGATGCAAAATAGAACCAATACCACGACACTTATTTTGGATTGAGGAGTACTATTTTTTTTACACCGGTGACCTGTTTGCTTGCATAGGCACTTATCGATATGTTAAGAGTGAAAGCTGATCGATGGACAGATAATTTGACCTGAGAAACAATTTTGTATACATTAAATTAGCTTTTGGCTTTTAATGTTGTGATGCCATGTGATTTTACTCATTTCAGTATGCAGCTAGCAACTCCACTTCTCAAACCGGATTACTTTAGCCCATTGACTCAACAAAAGTGGTTTTGATGCTGACTTGGCATGGTTTCGACCACTGATGGCCCACGTGGTAATCTTTTTCCTCTTTCCATTTTCATTTAGCTGGGCATTTCATTGAACAATTGATGAGGGTCGAGCAACCAGAGGGGGTAGCCGTGGAGCTTGTGTGGCTCGTGGCAGCACACGCAGACAATGCAAGCGGCCAGAGAGCTGCAGCACGACCAGCCTTGTGGGACGAGCGGGGTTAAGTGGCTACGGCGAAGTTTTTGAGCCCGAGCAGATATTGGCGCCGCTGCTCTTTTCGTCTTCCTCGGGAGGGAGGAAGGAGGAAGGAGGAGAGGTACCTGGGCGGGCGCGGCCGGTCGCCGGAGGGGTCGGGGTTGGGGGCAGCGGCGTCGAAGGGATGGCTCGAGGGCGTCCGAGCTCGTCCGGGTCCTCGTAGTCGAAGAGGAAGACGGCGGCGGTCCTCCTGGGCGCCTCAGTTGGTCGTGGGGAGGCCGGCGGCCACGTGCTTTGCGGGTCGGCGCGGGGGAGCTGCAGTGGTGGGGCGCGGGGGAGCTGCATTGGTGGGCGGGGCGGGGGAGCTGCAGTGGTGGGGGGCGCGGGGGCGGCGGGGGTGGAGTCCGGCAGGGGTCGGGGCGGCGGCGTCGTGGGTCGGGTCAGCGCTCGGGTGGATCTGGCGAGGGAGAGGGACGAAGGGGATCTGGCGAGGGAGAGGGAGCAATTAGCTAGGGGTGAAGCTTACTAATGGCGCACCCCGTAGCGGTGCGCCATTAGTATTTCTTTTAGATAGCAATGGCGCACCCACGATCGGTGCGCCATTAGTAATCTTTTTTTTATATAGCAATGGCGCACCAGCTAGAGGTGCGCCATTAGTAATCTTTTTTATATAGCAATGGCGCACCAGCCAAAGGTGCGCCATAAGTAATAATTTTTTATAAAAACAGTAATAATTTTTTGAAAATATCATCAAATTTGTTATTTGAAAATATTTATGAATATGAAAAAATATCATCAATTTATTATTTGAAAATATCATCAAATTTGTTATTTGAAAATATAATCAAATTTGTTTTTCTTTTGCAATTTTAGTTGCATTCATTTGTGACGGTGGAGCGGGCCGGAGAGGGTGCGGGGGGTCGGCGGCGGCGGTGGAGCGGGGGAGGGTGCGGTGGGTCGTCGGTGGCGGTGGAGCGGGGGAGGGTGCGGGGGTCGCCGTGGCGATGGAGCGGGGAGGGTGCGGTGGATCGGCGGCGGCGGCCGGTGGAGCGGGCCGGGGAGGGTGCGGGGGAGCGGGGCGGTGGGTCGTCGGCGGCGGTGGAGCAGGGGAGGGTGCGGGGGGTCGGCGGCGGCGGCCGGTGGAGCGGGGGAGAGGGTGCGGGGGGTGCTCGGCGGCGAGGGGGACCGGATCTGGCGAGGTGGGATAGCGATCGAGATGGAGGGGGATCGAGATCGAGTGTCCATGAAATTTAAAAATATTCATGAGTTCAAAAAGTGCCCATGAAATACAATCGAGAAATGAAGGCTACAATTTAAATACAATCGATCTTAGCTAGCTATCTGTTCACAATCTTCTTGCCCTTATTTTTCGTAAATGGAGTTCTTCTCTTGAACGGATGTCCTTTAGGTAGGGTGGTCCTGCTTCTTCTTGTGGTGTATGCTGATACTTCATCGTCGTCGTCATGTTCCATCTTCGGGTCGCCGTACTTGTCGAAGTCTTGCTCATTGGCGACTCCATCCATTCCGATGATCTTCCTTTTGCCTCTCCTCACGACAACACGACTGGGCTTTGACGGGTCGGTAATGAAGAAGCATTGGTCCACTTGGGAAGCCAGTACCCATGGCTCATTTTTCGCGGTGACGTTCGCGCCTGCGGTCTTGGATTTGGCTTCGGGTATAACCATGGTGGTGAAATACCGGTCTTCTTTTATGACGCTCTTGGCCCATCTGACACGGAACATCGGGACCTTCTCTCCAGCGTAGCTCAGCTCCCAGATCTCCTCGATCCTTCCGTAGTATCTGTCCTTGTCGTTACCGGTGTAGGATTCCATCGTTACCCCGGAGTTCTGATAACCATCGCTCTTCATGTCCTTGTCCTCGGTGTAGAATGTGTAGCCGTTGATATCGTACGCCTCATACGTCATCAGGTTGTGCTCGGCGCCCTGTGACAAGGCGAATATGAGTTGTTCTTCCGCGGAAGAATCCTCATGTAAAGGGTACGACAGAAGCTTCTGCTTGAACCAACGCGTGAAACATGAGTTGTGCTCTTTGATTATATCTCCGTCCGTCCTCTGTTGGCCTCGGTCATTGTACGTCTTCTCAATAAAGGTTTTGTGCTCTACCACCCAAGGATCGACCACGTCTATGTGTTGTAGCGCGACTAGGTTTGCTCTTTCAAAGTCGGCGAGTCGACCCTCGAAGTCGACATGCATTTCGCGGCGACCCTCACGGTGACCCCATCCAGCGAGCCTGCCGAGGTGCCTGTTGACGGGCAGACCAACGGGGTTCTCGATGCCTAGATAATTCGTGCAGTAGGAGATGCACTCTTCGGTCAGAAAGCCCCTGGCTATGCTTCCCTCTGGACGTGACATGTTGCGAACGTATCCTTTGATGACACCATTCATCCTTTCGAACGGCATCATGCTGTGCAGGAACGTCGGCCCGAGTTGGATGATATCCTCCACGATATGGACCAGCAGATGCACCATAACGTCGAAGAATGCGGGCGGGAAGTACATCTCAAGCTCGCATAGTATCACCACGATCTCTTCCTGTAGCCTTCTGAGTTGCCTCACGCCAACCGACTTCCGAGAGATGACGTCGAAAAAGTTGCATAGGCCAAATAGCGTTTCACGGACGTGCGCGTCCATGATCCCACGGATTGCAACTGGAAGTATCTGCGTCATCAGCACGTGACAGTCGTGAGACTTCATCCCGCTGAACTTCTGCTTCGCTGAGTCTAGGTATCTGCTTATCTTCCCCGCGTAACCGTAAGGAAGTTTTACTCCTACGAGGCAGGTGAAAAACTGATCGATCTCCTCCTGACTTAGAGTGAAGCACGCGGGAGGGAAGTCATTTCCGGTCTTCTTGGCCTTTTTGCCTTTGCGACGACTTTCCGTGTCCTGCTTCGCCTCATCATCATCATCATTAGCGTGAAGCTCCTCCCTGATGCCCATTGATTTCAAGTCTGCCCTTGCTTTCGGCCCATCTTTGGTCCTCTCTGGCATGTTGAGCAGGGTACCAAGCAGACTCTCGCACACGTTCTTCGTGATATGCATGACATCAAGGCTGTGAGGCACACGGTGGATCTTCCAGTACGGCAAGTCCCAGAAAACAGACCTCGTTTTCCATACCTTCAGCAGCGGCTCTGGCGCCTTTCGCTTCTTTCCCGGCTCTGGCGCCTTTTGCTTCTTTCCCGGCAGTGGGCAATCTTTCCAATTTTTCAACAGCTCGTCTATTTCCTCGCCGCTCCTCGTACGCGGGCGTCTTCGGGGTTCGGTTTCACCATCGAACAGATCCTTGCGTTTCCTCCACGGGTCATCGTCGCGAAGCCACCTTCGATGTCCCATGAACACGGTTTTCGAAGACCCGGGATCTCTATCTAGCTGGCGATACGTTGTGTCATCCATGCACCTGACGCATCCAGAAAATCCGTGGACCACCTGCCCCGCGAGATATCCGTAACCGAGATAGTCGTGCACCGTCGTGAGCAGTGCGGCTCTCATAGGGAAATATTCTTTCTCTGCGGCGTCCCACGTATTGGCTGGCGTTTTCCACAGCGTGTCTAGCTCCTCTTTCAGCAGCCCCAGATACAGATTGATGTCGTTCCCTGGTTGTTTCGGCCCTTCAATTAGCATACTCATGTGAATGTACTTCCTCTTCATGCACAACCAGGGGGAAGGTTGTACATCCACACAAACACAGGCCAGGTGCTATGTGTGCTTCTCTGGCTGCCAAACGGATTGACTCCATCGGTGCTCGCGCCCAGCACGATGTTCCTTGGATCCTTCCCAAATTCTGGGTGTTCGAAGTTCAACGCTTGCCACTGGCTCCCATCCTTAGGGTGACTCAGCATCTTGTCTTTTTTATTTATCTCCGGATCATTTGCGTCATCTTCTCGCTTCTTCTCCTCCCTATCCGCGTGCCAACGCAGGAGCTTTGCTACCTTAGGGTCCGCGAAATACCGCTGCAGACGAGGAGTGATCGGAAAGTACCACACCACTTTTCGAGGAGCTTTCTTCCTCTTCTTGTATCGAGTGACGCCGCACACCGGACATATGGTAGACTCCGCGTGCTCGTCCCGATAAATGATGCAATTGTTCATGCACACATGGTATTTCACGTGCGGTAAATCCAGAGGACACACGATTTTCTTCGCCTCCTCGAAACTGGTCGGGCACTTGTTCCCCTTGGGAAGACGTTCGTGCCAGAATGACATGTTCTCGTCGAAGCATGCGTCGGTCATTTTGTGTTTTACCTTCATCTCCAGAGCCATGAGCGTTACTTTCAGGCGGGTATCCTCGGGCCTGCATCCTTCATACAATGGAGTAACCGCGTCTATCTCCAGTTGATCCAGCTTGGCTTTCTCTCGGGCGGCAGCTCTTGCGTTATCCGTCTGCTTGAGAAGCAGCTCTTGAATATGAGGGTCCTGCACCCAGCCCATCGATGGTCCATCGTCGTCTGCTCCGCCGGCATCTTCATCTTCATGATCATGCCCTTCGTCTGCTCCGGCATCTTCCTCATCATCATGTCCGGCATCTTCTACATGATGACTGTGTACAGCATCACCGTCGTGATCATGTCCTGGAGATTCTTCGTCTTCTCGCCCGCCCGAGCCGCGGTGGTTGTCTTGCTGCCCTTCCTCATTTCTTGCCCGGCCCCCATGGACGACTTCATAGTCATCTTCATCACCTTGCCACCGATAGCCATCCATGAAACCACGCAAGAGCAGGTGGTCCCGCACCTGCCCGGAATCCGGGTCCGCAATAAGGCTCTTCAGCTTGCATCTTCGACACGGACATCTTATCTCCGTCTCGTTCTTTTGAAGCATCTCGGCCTTCGCAGATCTCAAAAACCTATTCACGATGCCTTCGGTCATCGTGCGGACCATGGTCGCCTGCAGGGTAGAGCAAAACGATATTTTAGAACCAAGAAAAAAATTTGGCATGACTTTCCCTAAAAATAGGACCAAAAAGAATGCATAGTGCCAAAATTCTCGCCGAAACGGAAATGAATCAACATTCCGGCAAAATATTGGCAACTATCGCATTTCAAATACCGGTACCTGCAAACACAAACATATATGCAACACCACAAACATATGCAACACCACAAACATACATAGATCTAGCTAGGCCATAAGAAGTGCATGTGCACGTTGTTGGAGGGAGAACAACATAAAGATAGCTTCCCCCTTACTTACCTATCAAAAAAAGGTAATTTAACGACTTAATTTGGATTAATCTATGGTGCAAATGAGGTGAGGAGGAGGCAGCCGAGACAAGCTTGGAGGAGGAGGTGGAGAGAATGAAGTGGGGAAAGTGAGTGGGTAGGTGTGGCTGTCCAAAATATCTAGCTGGTCCCAGGTTACTAATGGCGCACCACCTACAAATGCGCCATTAGTAACCCTGCTTACTAATGGCGCACCTGCTAGTGGTGCGCCATTAGTAGTTTTGCAAAAAAAAATAAAAAAAATACACTAATGGCGCACCAGGGCACAGTGCGCCATTACTAGTTTAAACTAGTAATGGCGCACTATATCCTGGTGCGCCATTAGTAGTTTTGCAAAAAATAAAATAAAAAAATATAGTAGTGGCGCACTATGTGGCTGGTGCGCCATTACTAGTTAGAACTAGTAATGGCGCACTGTGCCCTGGTGCGCCATTAGTATGTTTGGAAAATAAAAAATCGTTACTAGTGGCGCACCGTGTGTCTGGTGCGCCATTAGTGTCTTTCACACTAATGGCGCACCAGCACATGGTGCGCCACTGCTATATAGTAGTAGCGCACCAGCACATGGTGCGCCACTGCTATATAGTAGTGGCGCACCACATGTCTGGTGCGCCATTAGTGGTCATTTCATCTATAGCCCTTTTCTTAGTAGTGTACCATGAAATAGATCCTTGGTTGCAACCTATGTTTCTTTAATATAATTAATCTCAGAACCAAACCAAAACTGGTTGTAAGCCCTAAGCCCTAAGGCGTGTTGCTCAGTGCAATCCGCAAAGTTATAATGATATAGTGTACAACATAGCCAAAGGTAACTCATACCAAAAGCAAGGGATTGGTGTTGCGCGCAAGATAACTGATCCGTGTCAAGCTCACTACAAAGCATAAGATGAAGAGGATCAGGATAAACTTCTATGTTACAGAAATGAGTGCAGACTGCAGGCCTTTATTAAATATAAAACCAAGGATACGCTAGACTTGAGGCCACAAAGCAAAACCTGAAACAAACATGAAACAAAGACATAAGAAACCATAGCAAATCTCGACACGGGTACAACTTGCAAGTCTGGGCATGAAGCCAAAACTGGGCAGTCACATGAGAGGAAATAAAACGACATTTTTCTGCCACAACTCCTATATGTGATCACCTCAAATGCCAAATACATTACAGCCAAGAAAGAAAACATTAACCAGCTAGAGAATATAAACACCTCTCTAATAGGAAATAATGTAGTTTAATCGGCAAGGTACTACCACTGTCCAGCATGAAAGAAAAACAAATAAATCTTATATGTGCACTGCCCTAGTTATGTTCTTAGCATATCTCTGGAATGAAATTTAGAACCAAGATGTCCAGATATAACAGAAGGTCAAACATAGGTCTTTATGAAATAATAACTACATGCAAATATCAAACAGACAATATATGATCACCCTCCTCTATATCTTACTTCAGAAAAAGAGCAGATTTTGTGCCTAAGTTGAAATTGAAACTGTATGCTCAATATTTATGAAATTTCTAGCTCAATATGTGCCTAATCATATCTATCACATGCCTTTGTCACATAAACAGGGCAAGTAATCAAACAGAATAGGAAAAATGCAAGGTATCATGATGATACTACTACATAAAGCAAGTTTCGATGCCCTAATTCAACTTTTGTAGCAGTGTGGACCAAAAAGGAAGAGTGCCCTCTCCCTCCTCGACACTTCCTTCTCTATTCTTGCTCACCTCCGACATGCTCAGGAGTTTGGCTTTGTGGCAGCGACAAATCTGGTAGTGGCGCCGATGGGAAATGAGATCAGCAACATAAATAAAAAATAATAGGTAGGCATTACGAAGTGGGCTCACCTTTGGAAGAGCATGGTGTTGGTATTTGGCGTCATGGGATGACTGTGCAAGTTTAGCAACAAACACACTTCCTACTCTGAATATTATCTTGCCCTCATAATTATTATCGAAACTGAAAATAGTATGCAACCATTAGACATTGTTTTAGGACAAATGAGAATTACACTCATAATTATTTAGTTAGGCCTCACATATCAGAAAGTAGACAAAGTTGAACTGTTCGACAAAAGCTTCACATTAACGCAAGTATATCACTTAATAAGCAGTTGACCTACCGAGTAGCAATACCACGTCATCATGGGCCAGAATTCTAATTAATTTTCATAATAAATTCACCACCACTAAGGAACATAATCAATTTTGAAGAAATGTGCATATCCTGTTATAACATTTGGCAACTGATCATAAACATTAAGGAGAAAAGCAAGTGTGTACCAGTAATTTTTAGTACAGAACATCATGGCAGCATTAGAAGCAAGCAAAAACATTCACCTCCTACCTGAGCTCTGATCTTCACATGCCTAATTTTTTTGACAGTTCATACCAAAAGGACCAGCAATAATGGATTGGATAGTGCTCACTTCCTGCAATACATGCACACTGCAAAGAAAATTGCATAACAATCAGACCTTGCAAATACTTGCGATGGTCAGGTTGATCTAAAGATTACACAAATGATGGCGACATCTATATAGCTACGATGGATATTATATGCGGTAGATTGGGATCGCGCCTTGGCGCGAGGGTGCCGGTCCAAACGCCAGGTTTAGCATATGCATTCTCACTGTATGCATCATACAAAGAATAATGGCCAAGGTAACCGTGTTTACAATCCACTCAGTATATCGTAATAGAAATTCCAAGGACAATCTATATACAGTTGTTCTCAGGCATCAGCCCTGTATCTTGAACTTTAACAATAAGCTTATCAAAATCAAAATGGCCTAAGAAAGCACTTGCGTGAAGTCCAAAGGAAGCATCCATGCACACACATGAAACGAAACAGGAAAGAAAACTTTATTATGACACCCAACTATTTCAATAATCAACAAACAATGCGTTATCAAGAATGCATCATTATTGATCTATACCATCTACTTCAACAGGCAAGATTTTTCTACCACAGAAGAGCCGCACCGGGCTCACACCCATCCACAGAGCCCGACAAATGAGCCCCACCAGCGATTGAGCACGCAGTGATACAAAACATGAGTTTTGTAGTCTCAATTAGGAAGATAAATAAAAATTGCATCAAGTAGCAGGTAGGCTGTATACTACATACATAAACTTGGATCGGATTTGATGGCATGCGAAATTTGAAAAGTTTCAATGTAATTAGATACAGAAGATGTAGGATTTGTTCCTCTAGACAACCATATATAAGCAAGACCTTTAGTTACATAGAGAAGGAAAATGTATTGCCTATAGAAACAACAATCACATCCAAAAAACATAAGAATCTAGACAGAACAGACTCCAGTGCCATTTGTCCATATCTAATGTTTTCCGGTCAAAATAGATAGCAGAGAGGGAACCAGGGGCTTACCAGCAGAGATGCAGGAGTGAAAGAAGAATTGATGCCACTGGAGGGGCGGGGCGGGAGGCATCAGAGTGGAAGAAGAATCCCCTGTGCACACTCTATCGCGCACCACCAATGCACATCAGGGAACCAAACCTAGCAACCACACATGACAACTGAAATGAGCCATGTCATAATCACTTTGATCAATATAAAGCATGGAATGCAACAAAAATGTCTGGGCTTTGTCCAGAGCTACACAAAAATACGCATCCATCGCTTTGTTCAAAGCTACAGTACAGTTTAGTTGTGTGCTTGAACCCCGCATTTATTTATTCTAGTACACTACAGTTGTGTGCAGGGCATCCAGGTTCCTAGTAACTGATAACTTGTTGATCTTTCTTAGTGGGAGAAATCTCTGATGGACCCTAATACCATCTGTTCTTTTATTGATTTGATTGATGGAATGCACTTGACTGTAAGAAAATTAGATTAGATGATATGCCTAGCAAAGAAGAAAAATAGAAACCTGAGAGGCACTAAGCATAATTGTTGGTGGCAACAAACAAGGCTAGCAACCGCTGTTCCTGAAATAGATCCCAAGACCTAACTTTGTTTGTGTGTCTACATGCATCATGATCAGGGAGGGAACCAAGCCTTCATAAATGCATAGTAAGGTAGGCTAAACCTGCTATTGGAAGTAAGATAGTGACTGTCTCAATGCAAGTAAATCTTGCTTCTGTGTCATTCATAACCAGCCTCCATGATCTAACTGAATCAATCAACTTACCTTAACCAGGATTAAGAGTAGAACAACTGAATGCGGCAATAAAAAAATAGAGAGCTAGCTTGTATTAGAGATGAGAAGGGGGGATAATAGTATTGAAGTGACAGAACAATGTTTCGATTATCTTCGCCCTTCTCTGGATCTGATCTAAAACAGAGCAATATCTAGGGAGCCTTGATGCAGAAACTCAGCAAGCCATTTTTGAGAACTCGGTGTTCTCACAACCTACATTTGAACTGATTATAATTAGAAAAAGCAACATATCAGTATAGTAATAAAGGCAAAGGTGGGGTTGTGGGAGTAATGGGGGTACAGGCAGTAAAGGAATCTGAACCTTTTCCATGCCGCCTCATCATCTTCCTCTTGCTCTCTTCGCACCAATTTAGCAACCTCTCGCAACGTGAAGGAGTGAGCCTCACATCCAGCGCCTGCGGTGGGCGCTCCTCGCACAGATGTAATCTGCCCTCGCCGCTCCCAGGTCGGAATTAAGCACATAAAATGATACCTATGCAGAAAATCAGTGAGCAAATATATTTGGATCCAAATAAATTAACTGTAAATTTTGAGTCGGTGACCTGGAACTCGAATATGCCAAACATGTGTAAACAAATAAATGGAAGATGTATGACTAATTGGAGTAAAATATACGGTGATTAACCCAAGAGTAATATTTGCATATGTTTGCAGTGTAGTTGATCATGATGCACTACACAATATCAACAGGCTACTGCTCTTTGATGCAACAATATTTTATTCATAACTTGTATTCCTTAGAAGCTTTTATTCAAAGTTAATATGGTTATGATGTTTCAGAAGTTACAGGACACACAAGAGGCACATCAACTACGGATTTGTGGACTGGGTAGATACTTGTATGTTTTTGTAAGAAAGCACGTATCCAAGGGGGAGCACCCACGGGTGGCGCTGGCGAGCGCGCGGTCGGCTATGACCACCTTGACCCGCCACTCACTCCGGTGCTGCATCCAGGAACGAGCATGCAGCATGGTATCCTCTCGGCACTTGGGAGGATGCATCTAACGCACATCCCAGCACCATAAAAACTATAGAATTGACCATCCATTCATATCAATCAAGTGATGAGATAATCAGAATCATTGCAGTTTAAGAGACCATGGACCATATGCTATTCCAGCCCCTAGTATCTTGAAATTCAACTTTGGGACAACAACATCCATATGTCAGAATCAGCAAAGCAACCTCGATCAACAGGGACGGGAGATCATAGTAACCTAACATGTTATTAGCTCATGGCAGTCACCAATAATAGCAAATCCTAACCCTAGAATAGCAACAAATCAAATGGCAACAAAAGACCTAGATGAGCACGGGGAGATAACAAATCGAACTAAAAAATATAATACAAGAGTAGCGGTTCCTAGATGATGGATGCAGTAGCAGCCAGAGAGAGAGAGAGAGAGGGCCTGGAGTAGAACTGCAGCCGAGCCCTGCCTAGCGATGCAGTAGAAGGAGGGGCCACGGGGGAGCACTTGCAGTCAGCGTAGAAGGAGGAGTGATGGGGGAGCCACATCGAGCGCCTCCGGCAGGTGCTCCTCGCCCTGCGCCTCTACCCCCGCCGCTTCGGGCCGCAGCCGTGCTCAACAACGCCCCGCCGCGCCCGGGATCGAGCTCGACCACGGCCGCCCCGAATAGGAGCAAATAAGGCGGTGCTTCCCGGAGGTGAAGGAGTTGGCGGGCCGGCGGCCGGCGGCGCGAGGGGCGGGGAAGAGAGGAAGAGCGCGTGCTTTGGTAGGGTAAGGGGCGGCGGCGGCTCCCCCTCCGTGAACAGGAAGAGGGAGGAAGACAATTGGGGAGAAACCATATGGGCATTGGGCTTTTATACCCCATAGGGAAATTACGAAAATACCCTCGGCGGGGGACGGGAATAACGGCGGTGGCACGAGATCTTTACAGCGGGGGGTGAAACTGTTCATTGTAGCAGTAACTCGAGGTCGATCCGACGGCCCAGCTCCTCCCACCTCTCGTTCCGACGCCCGAAAACGCATCAAGCGACTCGATCCGACGGCCGACAGTGGCTAAGCTCTGAGAGAGCTCATGTTCTCCCTATATACTTATATCAGGATCCGTAAACATCTGATAGAGGAGGATACAGAGTATCAAGAACCAGTTCGAAATTTCATTATTTAGTCTTTGGAATTCAATATGGCTTAATGTACTGCCTGAAAATATTCGATGGAGTCTTACAGGATGTAGGGGCACCCGGGTGTTGAAAGTCCTGTCTCAAACCTGCTATACTGAACTGTGTTACAGAATTGCTTTGCATTTTCCATTTGTAATAACATAATTGCGGCGATGATGGTCGATGTCCCCCCATGTCGGCTGTGTTGCGGATGCCCCCGAGCCCACTATCTCTTCTCCCATCCTCCAGGTCTCGTGTCGGCGGCCTCAGGGAGACGATGGAGTTGGTTCGGCGCCCGTGGTGGCACATGTTGGTGGGCGGCATGCTGGGCGGTGCACTATGGATCATCTGGGGTGGTGGTGGGGGTTTGGGTCGGAAGAAATCCCTGGCGGCTCGTCCAGCCCCGACGCGGCGACGCCTGCGGGTGCCGCCGAACCTTCCTGAAGGGCGTCGGGTACACCCTCCCCCACTGCCCCCCCCCCCCGCACGTACCGGGGGAAACCTAGGACTAGTCCGGGCAACAACGGCGTCGTCGTCGTCTCCTTCTTGAAGGTGTTGCTTGGTACACGGCGCTTCGAAGTGCTGCGCGTGTGGTGGTACTTCTCCGGAGGGTGCAGCAGTTGTCGGCCATCTTCGTTTCGTTGATCTGACGTTGTTGGCATTTATTTCTCTTTCTTTTTCTCACTTTTTCCTTTGGCTTGTTTGTGCTGCAGCCCTAGCGAGCTGGCTATATCGGATGATGCTTTATCTATAAAGCGGGGGAAACCCTTTATCGTCGAAGCTGTGTTAGGGCAACTCCAACGCGGATCACCAAAACAGACATCACCAATGTCCGGGGACACGTCTGAAATTTAACGAATATTAGCATGTTTAGCATGAGTTTGGTCCTGGGACAAAAATAACAAATCTTCAACTAAATTAAATGAACTCTTAAGAAAAAACTAACCTAAACTGTGTGAGGTACCGGATGGTGACCTCGTAGGCATGACCTCCGAGGCCGTCGGTACCTCTGTCGTTGCTTGCGTCGCCTCGATGTAGTCGTTGTTGTCTGAGTCGTCGACGTCGTTGTCCTTCCAGTGACGGAAATGCCACCAGGTGTCATGGCAGCCCTAATCGGTTGTTGCATGCTCGCGGCGTACTCTCTTGGCCTCCTATGATTGGCGCAGAGCTTGAGCCTCCCCTGCCTGGCGGTGACGATCGGCTGTGGACTCCGCCCCACGCCTCTTGCCTTTGAGCAGGGCAAAGCACTCGGACTTGGTCAATCCCACTTTGAGGAGCTGATCGTTGATCCAGCACCGGTGGCGGGAGGATGTTTGCACGGTTCTCCTGGACCGATCAATGGCCTAGGCCTCCACGAGGGTGGGGTTCGCAGGGACCCAGACGAGGGTGTCATTCGACAATGCGAACGTCGCCCAGTGATGTGCGTTGTGCTGCTCCCAGCGCACCATCTCAGAGGTTGACATCACGGTGGTGGACGAGCCCCCGACACCATCGTGGTAGTACACGATGTGATGGAGGCTCCTCCTTCACGGCGACCTGGCGCCACTAGCTCCCGGACTCCCGTTGGGGTGGTGATGGCAACACCGCCTCCTTGCCATTATGGAGAAGGATGAGCGGCAAGGACGACGGCTCCTCCTTGATGTGGTGTCCGATTTAACACCCGGTTGCATGGGGGCGAGGGCGGCGCCGGAACATGGTCATAGCAAGACCGCTTGAGTAACAGCTCCATCTACCATGTGAACTCCTTGTCCATTCGAGGGGTGGTTGTTGTTGCTCCTTGTCGTCGGACGAGATGGGCTCCGGCTTTACAGAGGAGGGAGTGGTGGATGTCGATGGGCCCAGATACTAGGATAGGCGGCTGTTGCGAGCGCAGCAAGCCCGGTGATACGTCTCCAACGTATCTATAATTTTTGGTTGTTCCATGCTATTATATATTCTGTTTTGGATGTTTAATGGGCTTTATTATACACTTTTATATTATTTTTGGGACTAACCTATTAACCGGAGGCCCAGCCCAAGTAGCTGGGTTTTTTTCCTATTTCAGTGTTTCGCAGAAAAAGAATATCAAACGGAGTCCAAACGGAATGAAACCTTCGGGAACGTGATTTTTGGAACGAACGTGATCCAGAGGACTTGGAGTCCACGCAAAGTAATCAACAAGGAGAGCACGAGGCAGGGGGCGCGCCTACCCCCCCCCCCCCAGGCACGCCCTCTACCCTTGTGGGGCCCACGTTGCTCCACCGACGTACTTCTTCCTCCTATATATACCTACGTACCCCCAAACCATCAGAAGCATCCACGAAAACCTAGTTCCACCACCGCAACCTTCTGTACCCGTGAGATCCCATATTGGGGCCTTTTCCGGCATCCTGCCGGAGGGGGCATTGATCACGGAGGGCTTCTACATCAACACCATAGCCTCTCCAATGATGTGTGAGTAGTTTACCTCAGACCTTCGGGTCCATAGTTATTAGCTAGATGGCTTCTTCTCTCTCTTTGGATCTCAATACAAAGTTCTCCTCGATTCTCTTGGAGATCTATTTGATGTAACTCTTCTTTTGCGGTGTGTTTGTCGAGACCGATGAATTGTGGGTTTATGATCAAGATTATCTATGAACAATATTTGAATCTTCTCTGAATTCTTTTATGTATGATTGGTTATCTTTGCAAGTCTCTTTGAATTATTAGTTTGGTTTGGCCTACTAGATTGATCTTTCTTGCAATGGGAGAAGTGCTTAGCTTTGGGTTCAATCTTGTGGTGCTCGATCCCAGTGACAGAAAGGGAAATGACTTGTATTGTTGCCATTGAGGATAACAAGATGGGGTTTATATCATATTGCATGAGTTTATCCCTCTACATCATGTCATCTTACTTAAAGCATTACTCTGTTCTTATGAACTTAATACTCTAAATGCATGCTGGATAGCGGTCGATGTGTGGAGTAATAGTAGTAGATGCAGAATCGTTTCGGTCTACTTGTCGCGGACGTGATGCCTATATACATGATCATACCTAGATATTCTCATAACTATGCTCAATTCTATCAATTGCTCGACAGTAATTTGTTCACCCACCGTAATACTTATGCTCTTGAGAGAAGCCACTAGTGAAACCTATGGCCCCCGGGTCTATTCTCCATCATATTAATCTCCCAACACTTAGTTATTTTTATTGCCGTTTATTTTACTTTGCATCTTTATCATAAAAATACCAAAAATATTATCTTATCATATCTATCAGATCTCACTCTCGTAAGTGACCGTGAAGGGATTGACAACCCCTTTTTCGCGTTGGTTGTGAGGTTCTTATTTGTTTGTGTAGGTGCGCGGGACTTGTGCGTGATCTCCTACTGGACTAATACCTTGGTTCTCAAAAACTGAGGGAAATACTGACGCTACTTTACTGCATCACCCTTTCCTCTTCAAGGGAAAACCAATGCAGTGCTCAAGAGGTAGCAAGAAGGATTTCCGGTGCCGTTGCCGGGGAGATTCAAGCCAAGTCAAGTCAAGTCAAGACATACCAAGTATTGGGGAACGTAGTAATTTCAAAAAAACTCCTACGCACATGCAAGATCATGGTGATGTATAGCAACGAGAGGGGAGAGTGTGTCCACGTACCCTCGTAGACCGAAAGCGGAAGCGTTAACACAATGCGGTTGATGTAGTCGTACATCTTCACAATCCGACCGATCAAGTACCGAACGCACGGCACCTCCGAGTTCTGCACACGTTCAACTCGATGACGTCCCTCGAACTCCGATCCAGCCGAGCTTTGAGGGAGAGTTCCGTCAGCACGACGGCGTGGTGACGATGATGATGTTCTACCGACGCAGGGCTTCGCCTAAGCACCGCTACGATATTATCGAGGTGGACTATGGTGGAGAGGAGCACCGCACACGGCTAAAAGATCCAAGAGATCAATTGTTGTGTCTATGGGGTGCCCCTCTCCTCCGTATATAAAGGGCGGAGGAGAGGGCCGGCCAAGGGGAGGAGGCGCGCCCAAGGGGGGAGTCCTACTCCCACCGGGACTAGGACTCCTCCTTTTCCTATTTGGAGAGGGAGAGGGAAGGAAGAGGAAGGAGGAAGGAAGGAAAGGGGGGCTGGCCCCCCTCCCAATTCGGATTGGGCTTGGGGGGAGCCCCCTCCCTTGATCCTTTCCCCTCCTTTCCACTAAAGCTCATTAAGGCCCATATACTTCCCGGGGGGTTCCGATAACCTCCCGGTGCTCCGGTATTATCCCGATCTCACCCGGAACCATTCCGGTAACCAAATATAGTCGTCCAATATATCGATCTTTACGTCTTGACCATTTTGAGACTCCTCTTCATCTCCGTGATCACATTTGGGACTCTGAACTACCTTCGGTACATCAAAACACATAAACTCATAATGTAACTGTCATCGAACTTTAAGCATGCGGACCCTACGGGTTCGAGAACTATGTAGACATGACCGAGACACGTCTCCTGTCAGTAACCAATAGAGGAACCTGGATGCTTATATTGGCTCCCACATATTCTACAAAGATCTTTATCGGTCAAACCGCATAACAACATACGTTGTTCCCTTTGTCATCGGTATGTTACTTGCCCGAGATTCGATCGTCGGTATCTCAACACCTAGTTCAATCTCGTTACCGGCAAGTCTCTTTACTCGTTCCGTAATACATCATCCCGCAACTAACTCATTAGTTGCAATGCTTGCAAGGCTTAAGTGATGTGCATTACCGAGTGTGCCTAGAGATACCTCTCCGACAATCGGAGTGACAAATCCTAATCTTGAAATACGCCAACCCAACAAGTACCTTCGGAGACACCTGTAGAGCACCTTTATAATCACCCAGTTATGTTGTGACGTTTGGTAGCACACAAAGTGTTCCTCCGGTAAACGGGAGTTGCATAATCTCATAGTCATAGGAACATGTATAAGTCATGAAGAAAGCAATAGCAACATACTAAACGATCAAGTGTTAAGCTAACGGAATGGGTCAAGTCAATCACATCATTCTCCTAATCATGTGATCCCGTTAATCAAATGACAACTCTTTGTCTATGGCTAGGAAACATAACCATCTTGGATCAACGAGCTAGTCAAGTAGAGGCATACTAGTGACACTCTGTTTGTCTATGTATTCACACATGTATCATGTTTCCGGTTAATACAATTCTAGCATGAATAATAAACATTTATCATGATATAAGGAAATAAATAATAACTTTATTATTGCATCTAGGGCATATTTCCTTCAGTCTCCCACTTGCACTAGAGTCAATAATCTAGATTACACAGTAATGATTCTAACACCCATGGAGCCTTGGTGTTGATCATGTTTTGCTCGTGGAAGAGGCTTAGTCAACGGGTCTGCAACATTCAGATCCGTATGTATCTTGCAAATCTCTATGTCTCCCACCTGGACTTGATCCCGGATGGAGTTGAAGCGTCTCTTGATGTGCTTGGTTCTCTTGTGAAATCGGGATTCCTTTGCCAAAGCAATTGCACCAGTATTGTCACAAAAGATTTTCATTGGACCCGATGCACTAGGTATGACACCTAGATCGGATATGAACTCCTTCATCCAGACTCCTTCATTTGCTGCTTCTGTTGCAGCTATGTACTCCGCTTCACATGTAGATCCCGCTACGACGCTTTGTTTAGAACTGCACCAACTGACAGCTCCACCGTTCAATAAAAACACGTATTCGGTTTGCGATTTAGAATCATCCGGATCAGTGTCAAAGCTTGCATCGACGTAACCATCTACGACGAGCTCTTTGTCACCTCCATAAACGAGAAACATATCCTTAGTCGTTTTTAGGTATTTCAGGATGTTCTTGACCGCTGTCCAGTGATCCACTCCTGGATTACTTTGGTACCTTCCTGCTAAACTAATAGCAAGGCACACATCAGGTCTGGTACACAGCATTGCATACATGATAGAGCCTATGGCTGAAGCATAGGGAACATCTTTCATTTTCTCTCTATCTTATGCAGTGGTCGGGCATTGAATCTTACTCAACTTCACACCTTGTAACACAGGCAAGAACCCTTTCTTTGCTTGATCCATTTTGAACTTCTTCAAAACTTTGTCAAGGTATGTGCTTTGTGAATGTCCAATTAAGCGTCTCGATCTATCTCTATAGATCTTGATGCCCAATATATAAGAAGCTTCACCGAGGTCCTTCATTGAAAAACTCTTATTCAAATATCCTTTTATGCTATCCAGAAATTCTATATCATTTCCAATCAACAATATGTCATCCACATATAATATCAGAAATGCTACATAGCTCCCACTCACTTTCTTGTAAATACAGGCTTCTCCAAAAGTCTGTATAAAACCATATGCTTTGATCACACTATCTGTTGGGGATATAACTACTAGCATAACCCGCCCAGGAGGGGCCGGGTTACGTTATGGCGATTCATCATATGAAGCCCAATATCAAGCTTGAAGATGGCGGTTCAGTAAAGGGCCTAAATCCCATAGGCGACTTAAGGCCCGTAGTGATAAACCGCCGTAATGGCATGACTTGTATTGTAAGCAAGAATAGTTAAGAGACCGAGCCGATATCGGAGCAAATGGCCACGGGTAGCCTAACCGACTCCCCCTGGCTCTTCGAAAAATTATCAGGCTATTCGAGCCTTCAAGCATACAAAGCATAGGGCCGCCTTCCCCGGCCGGCTATCCCCAGGGCCGACTCCCAGAAGGCGATCCAGTCTCAAAAAACCTCCCCCAAGAAAGATACGAGATGGCCGATTCCAGGAAGCCGGCCCCAAGAGGACCGACTCCCAGAGGCCAGCCATGAAGAAAGCCGACTCCCAGAAGCCTGCCATGAAGAAAGCCGACTCCCAGAAGCCGGCCAAGACTGCACCCACTAAGACTGTACCCACATAATGGCGATAGGATGGGGTGTGGCCGCAGCGCAGCCCACTACCCCCGAAACCCGGAACAGGCATGGCCACAGGGCGCCGTACGGGCCATCCATCCCCCGTCCGGCGCGGCACTGTAGCCATGTTTGCCCCGACGTCACCCACGACAGGTGCCAGAACGGCCCGTGGGCGGCGGGCCCCTTTTGCCAGGGAGACATCTGGAGACGGCCCGGCCTTCCTCTAGTCGGCCAGGGATGTGGCCGGCTCCCAACAGCCGGCTACCCCCCCCCCTCCCTCGAAGCATGTGCCCTATTAAGGAGACAAGATGAGGTAAGACTATAGTGACAGCTCACAAAGGCGGTGACACTGTAGCCATGCTTACCTCGACAAAGCCCTCGTCATCAGAGGCGAGGCAACAGTAACCAGCCGCCGACAAAGTGTCAGGACCCCGATTCTAAGTCACACCGATCTAGCCTGTAACACCTCATATCACTTTGCGGCCTCACGCACGGTATTCCCACGGGTGTCGCCTTACCATGGCCCGGGACCGTTTGCGCCTTTTGGCTCACGTATATGTAATGTCGCTAGCGTCCATATGATAGAGAACCAGGGCCGACATGACTAGTCGTGAACCCAAAGTGGCACTAACTTACGGGGACAGGCATACGTGAATCAACATCGAGCATGTCGGTCAGCAGCATGCGAATCCGGGCTGTAGCACTGGGCTAACAGGACTCCAGGAACCCGGGCTGTAGCAGGCTAGGCAGGACTCCGGATGTCACCGCGTGACATTTCCCCGAAGGGACAGACACAGGAACAAAGTGAAACACATGCCGGCCAGTCAAGTGTTCCGGAGCAGTAGTGCTAGGCTAGCAGGACTCCGGTGAACCGGGCTGTAGCGGACTACTATGGCTCATGGAGCACAAGACTACATTTCCCCATAAGAGAGGCTACCAAGGATAAACAACTAGGTTGTCGGATCCCACACATACCAAGCATTTCAATCATACACGCAATATGCTCGATATGTGTAAATACAACATGGCATCACAACATAACTCTACGACTCAAGTAGTTATTCATTAGGCTCCGAAGAGCCAGATATTACAAACATAGGTCTCATGACCCAACATTCAGAGCATACAAGTCAAACACATGCGGAAGCTTAACATGTCTGAGTACAGGCATCTACAAATGAAAAAGGCTGAGAAGCCTGACTATTTACTAGATCCTGCCGAGGGCACAAGATCGTAGCTGAGGTATCAAGCTAAACGTCGAAGTCCACACGGAACTACTAGCGAGACTGACGTCTCTCTGCAAAACATAAAATAAGCAAACGTGAGTACAAATGTACCCAGCAAGACTTACATCAGAACTATCTACATATGCATCGGTATCAACAAAGGGGGTGGTGTAGTTTAACTGCAGCAAGCCAGCTTTGACTCGGTGGCTATCCTAACTACGACTGCAAGTAACTCTTTTGAGGTGACGCACACGAGTCCACATATTCACCATATCAATACTCCACTATGGATCCTCTCCCGTCTCCCTACGAGAACGCCATCCATAGCACTCACGCTTATCTTGCGCATTTTAGAGTATCCACTTTCACTTGTCTATGAACTGTTATAGGCAACCCAGAAGTCCTTTACCACGGACGCGGCTATTCGAATAGATCATATTAACCCTGCAGGGGTGTACTTCGTCATACACGCTCTCACCACTTACCGTCGTTTACACAGCATGTACTCGGCAACCTTCAAGCGGAAGCCCAGCGAGGGTTTCGGCCACAGCCTACCTAAACACTCAAGTCTCTAGTCCAGGTTTATCGCCTATTCAGGTTCCATCCGCAGGGAGTCCGGCCGATGTTTCCACATACGGCCCCGGACGATGTGTGCAGGGTTCCCGAGACACCAAACGGGCGCCCGGTACACCATGCCACGTGCCTACCGCATCACAGCCCACCCCTCCGGTCAGCGCTGCCCACGGCCTCCAGCATACTACAAACACCAGAAACTACTTGCAACTCCTGGACAGAGGACAAGGGTGATTAAGAAGCCGAGAGGGTCCATTGGTTTCGGGCCCAATGCGTGATAGTAACTGTATCATGGATCACAAACACAGAACTCAGTTCCTGAGGACGGCTTCAGTGAGACAACCCACCATGTACTCCTACATGGCCTCTCACCGCTACCTTTACCAAATCGTGTTCACACACTTAGCTCACACACAGTAGGACATGTTCATCACCATTCCAATTCATCCCCGACGAATCAGACCCGACTCAACTCTAAGCAGTAGCAGCCATGACAAACAATCATGAATGAGTAGGCACATCAGGGCTCAAACAACTCCAACTCATGCTAGTGGGTTTCATCTATTTACTGTGGCAATGACAGGTCATGCAGAGGATAAAGGGATTCAGCTACCGCAGCAAGTAACAGATGAATCGTTGTTGTCCTAATGCAGTAAAAGGGAGCAGGAGCGAGAGAGTGGGTTTGTATCGGAATGGACAAGGGGGGGGGTTTGCTTGCCTGGCACTTCTGAAGATATTATAGTTCTTCATCGGTGTCATCGATCACGTCATCGGAGCATCGGCTACTGAGAGGGGACGGTTACCAGCAAACAGAGAAGGACACAATCAATGCAATGCGACAATATGATGCATGGTCATGACATGTCGAGAATGTTATGATTTACACTAATGCATCTAGCAACAGTTTAAATGAGGTCCATATGAACTAAGGGTTCATATGCAAACTCCATATTTAGCATTTATAATGTCATTATCATGTTTTCACCTATACAGCAGGTATAACTTAGTTTGACATGCATGAAAATGATACAGATGGATAGATTGCATTTTTCTGATAATTTTTCATATATAAATTATTTCATTCTGAGCTATGGTTGAATTTATATGATTTTTAGAAGTTTATACTATTTTCTGGTATTTTCTGAATTATTTTAAATCCAGAAAATACTTTACTGCGTCAGCATGACATCTACATGACGTCAGCGGGTCAACGGGCCACGGTCCAGGTCAAACCTGACGCGTGGGTCCCGTATGTAAGTGTGACAAGGCAGGAACAGAGGCTGACCAGTGGGTCCAGGTCAATGCTGACGTGGCTAGGTCAAACTGACCTGTGGGGCCACGGGCATTAGCTTAATCTAAGCAGGGGATAAACCTGTGATTAATTAAGGGCGCGGGGCCCATTTTTCAGTGGCAGAGGACGTTAGTTAGCCCCGTCATTAGTACTAATGACGATGCCACGTCGGCTGCCGCCGGGGTTGGTCGCCGGCGAGCACGCAGCACGGCGGAGGGCTTCAGGTTCGCGCTATAGGGCACGGATCGACGAGCGGTTTGCGGCTATGGGTTGCTGGCGCTTGCGCGCATCCATCGGAGTAGTTTTTTTCTGCTCCTCTCTGACTTTTATTTCTCTTTTCTAGTTTTTTTCTGCTATTTGTTTTGACTTGATTTAAAACATCAAATCATTTTTTAAACTTTCTGTAAATTGTTATGTGAGCTCAGAAACTAGTCCAAGGTCACAGGCAACTCACAAAAATATATGAACTTTATTTCTTATATAACAGATATAAATCCAACCCAAATATGTCATTGATTTAATTCAAAAAGGCCCAAAATAAATATTTCTGTGATTCCAAAAATATTGGTTCGAATTTTATTCTTGCCAATATTTTTCAAGGTTTAACAGGAACATTTTCTTAGGCTTCTTTGAGAAGATTTTAATGTTGATCATTTTTAAAAGGTTTCTGAGGCTTTGAAAATTCCTCAATTCAAATTTCATTTGAATTTAAACATGATGCATGGATGCAAGAGAAATCAAGCAAGGGCTGATCTGGGGCTGTGACAGCTCACCCCCACTAAACAAGAATCTCGTCCCGAGATTCAACACGTGAGGTAAGACGACAGAGGGGGTATGAGCTAACATGATCTTCACGATCCAAGTTGCACTTCATAAGAACGTTGATTCGATCACCATCTTTGTCTCGATGTCTTGCTCTGAGAACTCCAACCGACAAGACAACAAGAGGAAAGGGAGAACTCTAGAAGGATCGATCTTCTCGAATATCGAACAACTCCGGATCAACTCATGGAGGGAGGCATTGAAATAACTCTTGAGCTGAGAGGCAAAACATGCACCAGGAGGGACGGAAGAAACAATTTGACGAGGGTTTCAAAGTAGCGAGGAAAAATTGCCATGATTCCATAACGGGGCACCTTGGGGAAGGTGACTCGTAGAGTTATTCCCTTACGCGGCAAAAAGAATTACTTTTGATACAAAGATCATTGAAACTCTCTAAACCGGCCTAAGGCAATCACAAACGATCGTGTGAACGAATTCTAAAGAATGGCATACTCGGACCAGAATGGATGATGTGGACTACCTTGTTGAAGACAACACAAGGGGTGATTTGCTTATCACCGGAAATGGTCGGAACCCCTGGTGGGACCACTTTTGAAGATGGTCCTTATCAGTAATTACTGGGAAGGGTAATCCAAGGTAGGATGGCACAATGACGGTGCAAGCTGGGAACAAAAATGCAAATGCTAGGAATGATTCTAGTAACTGGGGAGAAGCTCAACAGTAGAGAGTGAATCTACTGTTTGAAAGGTTTAGCATAACCGAAGGAAACTGGGAGCAATTCCAGTTAGTGCCGATGATAACACCTAGTGCTTGTGCGTGCTCTCAAGAACTTGAGCATTTCCATATTCATCAAGGTTTTACCAACATCCGTGTCGAGGATCCTGGCAACACATCATACTACCATGATGAATGGTGATGGAGATGCAGGTGCAAAGGAGGACAACACTTTCTCAGATTTTTCCTTAGCAATGCCAAAGAAGCAACCTGGATGATCGACCGAGAGACATTTAGCACTCCACTTCTAATGTTCTCCTTGATGTGCTAGCGTAACCCATTTATTGATATGGTTTGGTATCTAGAACATCAAGTAAAAGGTCGGACTTCAGGAGCACAAGAATCCATAAGGAATAACTACGGAAGTAGAATCCTACAAAATCCTTATGGGAAGGTGGCCAACTTTATCAATCAGGATACTACAATAATAGGTCTTCCGGCTGGGTGTGTTGGCCACGACATCCACTTACCGAGTTACAGAGACCAATATTATAGTTCTTGGGAGGCGTTCCAACCATCATATCTGCCGGAGATTCAGATCTGGTTGGTAACAGGGTAATTCAGACAACGTGTCTGGAAAAGAAAGTTTGCAACACAAACCGACGAGATGATGTTGCGAGATTCTCGGGAGATGAGCTACGATAGCAAGCTCCAAAACATGAGCTGGTTCTGCTACATACATGTGAACATGATGTCCAAGACAAGCATGATAAGGTAGAAGTCTTACAACAAAACACTACCGAGTTCAGGTGGGGAACCATCATCGAGGATATTGAAGTCCTTGTATAAGTCTTGCTCTTAAGAAGGAACTTCTTTTCCTTGAACAAATCAATCAGTGGCTTGGTGTGCTACGGAATTCATATGGAACGAAGATGATCAGTCTAACAGACCACAGAATACTTTGCACGTGCATGACTGACTTGGGATGATTCCATAGGAAGCAAAGCTAACTTTCTCGAATTCACAATGGCAACTTGCACCTAATGCACGTGAACTTGGAGAAAGCCACTTCTTGGACCAAACATATACCTCATGAACAACATGAAGGCAATGGTTACAAAGTTTTCAACACTAGGTTGATGTTCAACATGAATCATGGGGGAGACAAAATGCTGCTGATGGGCTCAACAGCAACTCATCGGAATTTCCATATCACTGGACTTCCACCATCATGTGAACACGGTGATAGCATTGGTCAGACCAAAAGATGTAATGGTGTATGCTCGAGGGATCAACCACGAGTAAGACAACATTACGAACATCACTGGTTCTGATTTGATTTGATGATAGCCCATACCCAAATCAAACTTTGGACAAGACAATAGATCCAACAACTGATCACGAGGATCAATCAATGAATATAACATCTTTCTTCAACACACATACAAGATATCCCGTAAGATGAACTAAGCCAGGCAAGCTTTTATCTTCCAACTCTCCAGGTTGTTATTTGGCTTAACCAACTAGCTCAGGGGTATCCAACACAGATTCTTGGAGAAAGAGTGGTTTATTGGAAAACCAACTTGATCACGAGCTCAACATAGCGGTCAGGTGACAACCTGGTAAAACTTCCGAGAGGATATTCGGAAAATCACGAACCACCGATATGTTGCTAAGCTCGAGAACAATCTTGCTTTTCAGGGCAAGACGATATGATCAATAAGCAAGGGATTGAATAATCCTAACTCATTGATCGAAGAGTGCACCGGAAATAAGGACTAGGTAGCACGATCAACCTTAGGATGTGATTCAGTAACCAACACGCTAAGGCTGAAATTATTGTCCTTTAACTACCAAGCAACGGAGTTGCTAGGAGTATTGATTTCACACATCACAATTCACTTGTCGGTATTCCGGTTATAATAACACGGGAACCGGGGAATGAACAATGATGGCAAGAAGTATTACTGCGCCAAGAATTCATAGGAGGTGGTGCAATTCTCATGACACTCTTGACATAAAGATGGTAACACTCCAAGGTAGAGCAGAACAAAAACTGGATTGGCATTTTGATCTGTGGAATACAACTACTTTGACCCAATCCCAGAGATGGACGAGGTACTGGAGTTTGTTTCTCCTAGTCATTCCGGATTAGAATGGCTTGACAGACCACAAGAATAATAGGCATCGATAACACAAATGCACAATTACTCCTGACTATCAATTGATAGACGAGGGCCAGAAAATAACTAAAGAGGGACAACCCAAAGGAACATATGTTTTCTGAGTTGTGGATGCATGGATTAGTATGTCGAACAAATTCAACATATTTCTTCCGGATAACCCATGCAGAGGAGGAAGGACTGGCAGATTCACAATTTGGATGGAGAACTCGTCAAGAGCACTCTGGTTGTGATCTTTTGGTTCAAAAGAACTTCTGCCATAAGCAGTTCATGGTATTTGGAAGAATGATATACCACGGACCTCGAAGACTATCACAAGGGTTACTAATATCCTAAAGGAACGAGCAAACACTAGCTACACGAGTTAAGTAGAGTGAATCTTGGGTTCAAGAACCCAGAAATAGAATGCCTACTAACTAAATGGCATCACGGGATGCTTTCGAGAATAATGGCCAGAATCCGCACACTGGGAATACAAAGCATTGCTAGATTACTAAGTGGTTCTCTAAGACGACTGGGGTCATAATAATAGCTCCAACATATATGACGAGGTAACGGAGTACCTCAACACACTGGTTAGTGTGATTAATCTGGCCCAAGGAACATCGGAACGGAAAGAAGGGATTTGCAGATGCATCAGACTATTTAGAGACCCGGGATGACTCGGACAGCATAACGGCTGTAAATGCTCAAAGGATTTGAGACATCCTACAAAATGGTGGCATAACCACTCAACATCACAATATAAACTTCCGGGATCAATGGTCAACATACGGAAGTAGTAGAAACTAAACTGGGGCTTAAATCCAACAATCCTATGAGTCTACGGATTAGTAACACGTGATCCTGATAGAAAGATGAGAAGCCTAGTTCTTAATCCCCGTAGAAGAGAAGAGGGTGACTCAGATCAGAAGGGCATAAGGTAAAGGAGTAAAAAGAGCCTTACGTTCCCTCCCACAATCAATTCCCTTATATAACTAAAGCATTTCTAGACACAACTTCGACCAGTTTGGCTTGGTAATCCTACAGGCAGTCAGGCTCTGATACCAACGCTGTCAGGACCCCGATTCTAAGTCACACCGATCATGCCTGTAACACCTCATATCATTTTGCGGCCTCACGCACGGTATTCCCACGGGTGTCGCCTTACCATGGCCCGGGACCGTTTGCGCCTTTTGGCTCCCGTATATGATAATGTCGCTAGCGTCCATATGACAGAGAACCCGGGCCGACATGACTAGTCGTGAACCCAAAGTGGCACTAACTTACGGGGACAGGCATACGTGAATCAACATCGAGCATGTCGGTCAGCAGTGTGCGAATCCGGGCTGTAGCACTGGGCTAACAGGACTCCGGGAACCCGGGCTGTAGCAGGCTAGGCAGGACTTCGGATGTCACCGCTTGACATTTCCCCGAAGGGACAGACAGAGGAACGAAGTGAAACACATGCCGGCCAGTCAAGTGTTCCGGAGCAGTAGTGCTGGGCTAGCAGAACTCCGGTGAACCGGGCTGTAGCGGACTACTATGGCTCACGGAGCACAAGACTACATTTCCCCATAAGAGAGGCTACCAAGGATAAACAACTAGGTTGTCGGATCCCACACATACCAAGCATTTCAATCATACACGCAATATGCTCGATATGTGTAAATACAACATGGCATCACAACATAACTCTACGACTCAAGTATTTATTCATTAGGCTCCGAAGAGCCAGATATTACAAACATAGGTCTCATGACCCAACATTCAGAGCATACAAGTCAAACATAGGTCCGGCCAAGGTTTCCACATACGGCCCCGAACGATGTGTGCAGGGTTCCCAAGACACCAAACGGGCGCCCGGTACACCGTGCCACGTGCCTACCGCATCACAGCCCACCCCTCCGCTCAGCTCTGCCCACGGCCTCCAGCATACTACAAACACCAGAAACTACTTGCAACTCCTGGACAGAGGACAAGGGTGATTAAGAAGCCGAGAGGGTCCATTGGTTTCGGGCCCAATGCGTGGTAGTAACTGTATCATGGATCACAAACACAGAACTCAGTTCCTGAGGACGGCTTCAATGAGACAACCCACCATGTACTCCTACATGGCGTCTCACCGCTACCTTTACCAAATCGTGTTCACACACTTAGCTCACACACAGTAGGACATGTTCATCACCATTCCAACTCATCCCCGACGAATCAGACCCGACTCAACTCTAAGCAGTAGCAGGCATGACAAACAATCATGAATGAGTAGGCACATCATGGCTCAAACAACTCCTACTCATGCTAGTGGGTTTCATCTATTTACTGTGGCAATGACAGGTCATGCAGAGGATAAAGGGGTTCAGCTACCGCAGCAAGTAACAGATGAATCGTTGTTGTCCTAATGCAGTAAAAGAGAGCAGGAGCGAGAGAGTGGGTTTGTATCGGAATGGACAAGGGGGGGGTTGCTCGCCTGGCACTTCTGAAGATATTATAGTTCTTCATCGGTGTCATCGATCACGTCATCGGAGCATCGGCTACTGAGAGGGGACGGTTACCGGCAAACAGAGAAGGACACAATCAATGCAATGCGACAATATGATGCATGGTCATGACATGTCGAGAATGTTATGATTTACACTAATGCATCTAGCAACAGTTTAAATGAGGTCCATATGAACTAAGGGTTCATATGCAAACTCCATATTTAGCATTTATAATGTCATTATCATGTTTTCACCTATACAGCAGGTATAACTTAGTTTGACATGCATGAAAATGATACAGATGGATAGATTGCATTTTTCTGATAATTTTTCATATATAAATTATTTCATTCTGAGCTACGGTTGAATTTATATGATTTTTAGAAGTTTATACTATTTTCTGGTATTTTCTGAATTATTTTAAATCCAGAAAATACTTTACTGCGTCAGCATGACCTCTACATGACGTCAGTGGGTCAACGGGCCACGGTCCAGGTCAAACCTAATGCGTGGGTCCCGTATGTCAGTGTGACAAGGCAGGAAAAGAGGCTGACCAGTGGGTCCAGGTCAATGCTGACGTGGCTAGGTCAAACTGACCTGTGGGGCCACGGGCATTAGCTTAATCTAAGCAGGGGATAAACCTGTGATAAATTAAGGGCGCGGGGCCCATTTGTCAGTGGAAGAGGACGTTAGTTAGCCCCGTCATTAGTACTAATGACGATGCCATGTCGGCTGCCGCCGGGGTTGGTCGCCGGCGAGCACGCGGCACGGCGGAGGGCTTCGGGTTCGCGCTATAGGGCACGGATCGACGAGCGGTTTGCAGCTACGGGTTGCTGGCGCTTGCGCGCATCCATCGGAGTAGGCGGTTGGGCGAGAGGAGGCCGGAAACGACGGCTGCAACGATGGCAGGCGGCGGCCGGAGTTCGGTTGCGCTCGGAACCGGCGTTGTGGTGCACGGCAGGTCGAGTGGTGGGGTGCTGGGTGCTCCTGCAAATGTGCTGAGGACGGTGACTCTCTGAGACGCGGCGGAGGTGGGCTCTAGCCACGGCGGCGACGAGCTCATGCGGCGGCGAGCTTCGGGCACGGTGGCTAGTCTAGCTAGAGCTCGAAAGCGAGCACGGGAGTAGGGGGAAATGACCGGGGGCTCACCGCGGTCACGAAGAGCTTCTCGGCGAGCTCGGGGAGGCACCGACGGCGTCAAATCGACGGTTGGGTTGCCGGCGGCTGAAGCTCGAAGACGATGACGATGCGGTCGTTGTAGGGCGTCCGGAGTGGCTTCTTTCGGTGGAGAGGCGTAGCGCGAGGTGGCGGAGCTGCTGGGCATCCTAGCTAGGAGAGGGGGCTCAGTGGCCACGACAACGGCGAGCGGCGTCGACGAGCTCTGCTCGGGCAGAGAGGGAGAGAGAGCAGAGAAGGGAAAAGAGGTCGAGAGAGAGTGAGAGAGTTGGGGGGGCTGCGTGGCGACGCATGGAGGCATCCAGGCCCTCGGCGGCAAGCAGGAGCTGGCGAGGTATGTGGCCAGCGTGCAGCGAGCACGCGCTCGTCCTTCTATCCAAGGAGGAAGACGACAGGGGGGGGCCTAGCTGGGCCGGGCCGCTACAGTGGTGGGCTAGCCCCTCTAGTGGCTGCACAGGTGAGGCCAGGTAAATTTCCCTCCTCTCTGACTTTTATTTCTCTTTTCTAGTTTTTTTCTGCTATTTGTTTTGACTTGATTTAAAACATCAAATCATTTTTTAAACTTTCTGTAAATTGTTATGTGAGCTCAGAAACTAGTCCAAGGTCACAGGCAACTCACAAAAATATATGAACTTTATTTCTTATATAACAGAAATAAATCCAACCCAAATATGTCATTGATTTAATTCAAAAAGGCCCAAAATAAATATTTCTGTGATTCCAAAAATATTGGTTTGAATTTTATTCTTGCCAATATTTTTCAAGGTTTAACAGGAACATTTTCTTAGGCTTCTTTGAGAAGATTTTAATGTTGATCATTTTTAAAAGGTTTCTGAGGCTTTGAAAATTCCTCAATTCAAATTTCATTTGAATTTAAACATGATGCATGGATGCAAGAGAAATCAAGCAAGGGCTGATCTGGGGCTGTGACACAAAGCCCCCATGCAGTGGGGCCAGCGTGTCGGCCAAGAAGCCGGCAGCCGGCGGGACCCACCAGTCGGCGGGCCCCTATGACCGGCGGAGAAGCCGGCAAGCATAGACACTGATGGCTGGGACCCGCGCCCAGCCAGATTACCATTGTACCCCTAGGGGGTAGGCCTATATAAACCCCCCGGGACACCCATGCAAAGGGTTGGTCTCATAGAATTACACACACCATATAGAGAGGAAAGGAGAGCTAGCCTTGCCCTTCTTCTCCCTCTAACCCGACAGCTCAAGGAGCACTTGTAGCTACTTGTTTTGATCTAGTGATCATGCGGAGACCCCGCAGAGCAAGACTAGGGGTGTTATCTCCACAGAGAGCCCCGAACCTGGGTAAGATTCGCCGGCGTGCATGTCTTCGCCTCATCCCATTTCCAGGCACCGGCGACGTCTTACTGGCTCCCACAATGATAAGCCACCCATTGGCATATGTCGCACCTACCACCCGACATTTGGCGCCCACCGTGGGGCCAGGTGCACCGTCGTCCGGAGACCTGTTCTGGACGGGAACCCTTTTCCTCCCCCGTGAACGCAGCCAGCCCGCTGCACCCGATGGCGCCTGCCCCAACGCGCTGCAAGGCGTTGACGACGTCTGCGCAGCGAGCTGCCTCGCCGATCTTCTTGGCGAGACTCGCATCTCCGACGAGCCCGCGTCCGACGCAGGCACGGACTACCCCGAGAGCCGCCTCGTCATCCTCCTCGACCAACTTCACGTCTCCAGCGAACCTGCTGTAGACTTGGAGTCGGTCGGCTCCACCGACCCGATGCTTGTCGACTCCGACACGGCATCGCTCGACGCCTACCCCTCCGATGTGGTAGTCTTCGATGACCCTCTCCCTCGAGCTGACAGCGGCAGCAGCGCTGTCACTGAGGTGCTGGTCATCAGCCACGTCGCCAACTCGGGCGAGAACGCCCATGACGCCCTGCAAGCGGCGATGCATGACTTATCCGTCCCCATCCCGGCCGACGCCAACGCCGAGACCCTGGAGGCACGCCGCCTCGCCCTCATCGCGGAAGGCCAGAAGATAGCCTCCATGAGACGCCTCACCGAGGCTCACCAGCGCGAAGTCGACCGCGCCGCCTTTGGCACGCCGCCTCATGGCGGGCCAAGCCGAGCCGGCCTCGTCAAGAAGCGCGGCGCGGCCATCGCCAGCATGATGGGGGCAGACCGCCCCGTCTACGCCACCCCGCTCGAGAATCTGTGAGCCGCTCAGGCGGCCGCTGAGGAGCTAAATGGGCTAGGAGCTGATGAGCTCGCTTACATGACAAGGCGAATCCAGCAGCTGATCGACGCAGCCGCAGAACGGCACGAAGCCGGCGCCCGCGCTGAGAGTCCTCCCCCGCGCCGAGAGCATGCCGCGACATCCCGGTCGCCGACTGCGAGCGGCGCCCGCGCAAGGAAAGACAAGGAGCCGACTGCTAGCCGCAGCCGGACTCGGATCACCATCGAGCGCGACGCGGAAAGCCGCCCTCGAGCAGTGGAGCGCCAAGGAA